>NC_137016.1:23680367-23898660 GCF_032717465.1 Coenobita brevimanus | reverse complement strand
AAGAATTCCATCTCCCAATTTTCAGCATCAATAATATACTAATTGATATTAACCAGTCGCATAAAAAAAAAAATCGCCAAGGGAGAGGTGTTAGGGATCTTCCTTAACCAACGGGAATACACAGTGTCTCTGTATAGTTTTTTTTTTCTTTCTTTTTTTTTTTTTGAGGTTAAGATGCAATTAGCAGGATGGTGATGATTGGTTGCATGCAAAACATTAGTTCAAGTAACTCCTCTTTACTCATTAGCATTATTAATTGACAACAAATATCTTAGGGGGAAATTCTGGGCTTGGGTAAATGTTAGTTCAGACACGTTGTATTCAGCCAGTCATCACAAACCTGTCAACAAGCATCCTCTGTCTCCAAAAAACAAAAAAAAAAACAGTACAGTAATTAATAAAGTCCTGAGAAAGTATCAGGATAAAATAATAAGTCCGTCATGAATGGATCTTGAATCTTGGTCCTTTTTTTTTTTTTTTTTTTTTTAAGGAACTGTTTGAGGACCTCTGGCTTTTGTCTCCTTCTTCCTTGGATTAAAAAATAATTCTGGAAGCAAATATGTACTCTGCTTTAATAAAAAAATAATGTGGACGCAACATGTACTCTGCTTCTAGTCCTTAACCATCTTTGTCCGGATTAACTCCACATCCTGCTCATATCTTCTTACTGTATTATCTTTTATGACCACTTAGCTGGCAGTCCTCCTAACTCCCTCTCCCCACCACAATAGCCTCCTCTGGGCTCCACTTACCTCACAGTTTCCCAGTGAAAGAGGACGATAAAAAGTGGTGATATTGCGGTGCGGTGATCCCAGGCAGCTCCACCACCCCAACCCATTCCACACTGTATGCAATTCACCACCTTTTTTCCCACTTCACTGCTAGGAGGTTTTTTTAAATATGCTAAGGCTATCACAAGACGTCTTTATTAAAACCTCTTCTGTACCAACACTTATTTTTTCTCTCTTGCACAGACTTAAAAAGAAATAATAGGACAGTTTATATATATTTCACACAATAGGTCAGTCAAATTACACTAAAGAAAATGGCTATACAACTGCTGACACACGTTTTCAGTTACAATGGAACAAAATAATTCTTTCTGCAGTCGAGTTGTAACCACGAAAAAACAAGTTTTTATACAGCCTGGAAGATCGACGATGTTGGTATCTATAGTTTGTTTCACGGAGTCTGACGCAATGATTTTGCCAGCTGAGGACAGGTGTGATCTGGTAACACTGCGCTATGTCCTCATGTATGATTGGCTAATTTCAAGTTGTGTTTGAACGTGCACCAAATTGACTTTAGGCTCCAACCAAGGTCTTCATTTATTTGTAAGATACCAGATGTTATACAGACATAAACTAAAGAAATGATATCTTTAATGATGAATGTGCCTTTTAAATTATTAGAGATAAACCTGAACAACATTGATAACAAAACTAAGTCACAACTGGACTTGCATACCATCCCAACTCTTCTACTCCCATCTCCCACCCTCTCCTGCCACACCATTTCTCTCTCTTCTCCTTTGTTACTACTATCTTTCCCTCTTCTCACCGCTTTTCCTCTTTCTGCCTCTTTCCTCTCCTCTCCTCATACTTTCCCTCTCCCTCACTTCAATCTTTTCCTCTCCTCTCCCTCATCCCTCTCCGGTTCACTAATCCGTGGACCTAGTTCCAGCGTTGTCCTAAACCATTAGCTTGGTCGTTAACACAGGGTCTGAGAATATACTTAGGGTGTATAACATACAGTTAAATCCCAGGGGACGGTGTGTGTATGTGTGTGTGTGTGTGTGTGTGTGTGTGTCTGTGCGTGTGTGTGTAATAATCCTGCTATTACAGCAGGACCTTCCTCCATTATCAGTACGTAGGTGTTGTGACGAACTTGCTACAATTAAAGCCCTCCCCTTCACATTTTCTCCCGAAATACTCTGGCAGCTGGGAGCATCCATGAGAACCCACACTCTCTCCCCTGCAAATGAACCTCTGTTTGTCAAAATTCATTTAGCCCCAGAACTACTACTCTCTGGAATTAACTTCCTGGGAGTTGCTTCCCACAAACATTTAATCCACGTATATTTAAATCCACTTGTTATAAACATAAGTTATGAATGGAGGATGCCTTTATTCACATGACACTTCTTATTTAATTTACTTTGTTTATCCATCCTCCATTCATTGTCTCTTAAAAAAGAAAAAAAAAATTTAACACTAAGCAGTTAACTCAGGGGCCAACAAATGTACCTAGAATCTGTAGCACTGAAGTTGTGTTCATGACCATACCAAAACACGACAAATGCTGCACCACCAACACCATTTCCAAAGCCCGTGAAATTACTCTTGTTTCACGAGAGGTTCCTTGTGTACATTGTACAAAAATGATCGCAATTAACCCCCTACAGCCAGAGGACGTCGTTTTTATTATACTCTTGATTTTATTCTTGATGCACTCAGCTCAGGATAGACTTATTGAATAGTAAGAATCAGTTTTATGCAGCCTTCACTATATCCTTCACAAATCAGCGAGTTGCTCCTAACTTGAATAAAAATTGTCACCGTGCAACAAAATACAACAAAATGACGTCTCCGTACTGGAAGTTTGCCCACACACACACACACACACACACACACACACACACACACACACACACAGACACACACACAATTTTCTGAGCTTGCTTTACATCCCAGATCATCAATATACGTGTTTGTGGAATTCAGGTGAGTGAGAGGAAGTGTCATGAAAGCTTGGGAGTTTTGGAACTTACAAAGAGGAATAGATTGGAAAAACGTACGGACGGGTTAGATGATAGATGAAAGGTGGGGCAATGAGAGAGTGAGAGAGATAGAGTCACTGAGACAGAGAATGAAAAATGAGAGAGAGAAGAGAAAACAGGCGAGTGGCAGAATGAGTGAGTGAAAAGGTGAAAAATATAAGTGAATGTGGGAAAGAACGAATGAGCTAAAGAAGGATCCGTAGGTAAGTAAGTGAGTGAGTGAGGTAAGAGTAAGAGTGTGTGAGAGAGGGAAATACTATGAGTGAGTGAAAGAAAGAGAAGGGGTGGAAAACAGTGTGAGTGAGTGGTCGATGGAGAGCAAGAGAAGGGAAGACTGAGTGCGTGAAGGAAACACCGAGAGTGCAAGTGCATGAGCGAGTGAGTGGAGAGTGAACAACGGGAAGGGGAGGCAGTGACGGCCAGAAAGAAAAACAGAAAAAGAAAGAAGCAGAACGGTAAGAGGAGAAAAAACAACACGACTCCCCTTCTCTCTTCTCTTAAAGTTAATATCAGTTTTAAAAATACAAACAACCCAAGCATACCAAATACCCATCTCTCTCTCTCTCTCTCTCTCTCTCTCTCAGATAACGAGGCGCCTCTACTTACTCATTAGCGGTGGGATCTGGTGGCTCTCGGTAAATTATCCTTAAGTAACTGTGAGATGTGGTGATGCAGGGTGGTAATGGAGGTACTAGCCTAGGTGGGTTGGGGTAGCTTAGGTTAGGATGGATTGGGTTTGGCAATAGGGTAAGCAAGGTAACGTAAGGTAAGGTCACGTACGATTAGAGTTGATCAGGTTATTATAGGTTATAAGTACTCGTAAGGCAAGGTTAGTCAAGTTAAGTAATGGAAGTAAGATAATGTAAAGAAAGGTAGGGTATGGGTTGGGTAGGGTAGGGTAGGGTAAGGTAGCAGATAGGGTAAGGTAAGGTGAGGTAAAGTAAGGTTTAAGATGAGATAAAGTACGGTATGGTTGAGTAAAGTCGGGTTAGTTAAAGTTCGGTTAGATCTGGTAAGTAACGAGAAGCCAGTGATAACGTAAGGTATACAGTATATGGATAGCAGGTTAGCTGGAATGACCTGGATTAGACTCAGCGTTAGGAAGGGATGATCAAGGTTAGCATGGTTTAAGCTAAGTTGGTTGAAATGGGTTGGCTTTAGATTTAACTGGTTTGAGCTAGGTATGATTTAGCTCGGTTGGGTAAGGTTGCGTTAGGTTGGGTTGCCTTAAGCGTAAAATGGGTTGGAGTAGGGTAGGGTTGGTTGGTTTAGGCCAGGGTGGGTTGGATTAAGTTGTTTTAAGTTGAGCTGGGTTATTTCTGAGTCAGGTTGGGTTCGGTTACTGTAACACTGAGGATCAAGACACCCGCTCGGCAGTAATGATTAGGTCAGGCACGCTCGAGCCAGGGAGGCTGTGGGGAGAAGACGGCAATAGGAGATACACGGCAAGGCCCTCACTTCTTCAATGAGCTAAAGCTCTTAAATATACCAACACTTTGGTGTGTTTTATTATACCTGCCTCCAGACGATTGCATTCATCTGTGGAAGGGAATCTCTCATCAATGGAAGGGGATTAAAAGCCAACTTCTTCATTAACCAGACGATTGTATTCATCTGTGGAAGACTTAGGCCTCAATAAAGGGATTAAAATGCCAAGCTTCATTATAACCCCTTCACTATGATGCCCATTATGTACAGTATTCCTGTTACCGACACGTGATATTATTGGTAAAATATAACTCCTCGTGGGAGAAGGGATTGACGTCCACACTTCGCCAATGATTTTGTATTAATCAAAACTTATAGGAGTCTAAATTAGTTAATGTGTGTGGGGGGGTAAGAGAGAGAGAGAGAGAGAGAGAGAGAGAGAGAGAGAGAGAGAAAGAGAGAGAGAGAGAGAGAGAGAGAGAGAATTACAGTTCTCTACCATCCGCTAATCATCTTCATTTTTGCTGCCGGGAAGAATTTCGCCCCCGTGACAAAGCGAAACGTGATTGCAGATTTGATTTTTCATCTCACTGCATCCTGTATGAAAGTGCAGCGCACGCGCGCGAACACATACACACACACACACACACACACACACACACACACACACACACACACACACACACACACACAGAAAATCTGACGCGGCGTTCCGGATGGGTACTAATATTCTCTGAAAGAAATTCTCCAACATGTCACCTGATTTTTTGTGTCATTATTTTTATTGTACTCGAGGGAAGAAAAATGAAAAAATCTCTCTCTCTCTCTTTCTCTCTCTCTCACCCTCTATCTCTCTCTCTCTCTCTCTCTCCCCCCCCATTTTTCAACAGTCTTCCCTCTCCCTTATTCAAGTTTTTCTCTTCCAATTCCCACTTTTTCTCACTCTCCTTGATTTTGTTTTCTCCCTCCCACATCTCACTCTGTCTCCAGCTGCCTTCCATTCTATGCTTCTTTCTCTCACTCTCACTTCCTCTTCTCCCCTCATTTCCTGTCCTTCTTGCTCCCTAGTATCTAATTTTTTCTGCTACGTCTCTCCCATTTCTTCACTTTTCTCCCTTTTCCTCTCAGCTTTCCCTCTTTACTTCTCTCTCTATTCCTCTCCCTCACTTTACCTCTCTCTCTCTCTCTCCCTCATCCACTTCCTCTTTATATCTCCAAATTCCCTCTTTCCCTTTCATTTCTCTCCCCACCTTCAGTTTATATCCCTTTCCATCACATCCATTTCCCGTCCTCCTCCATTCACTCCTCATCCACTTTCATTCCACTCAGATTTTGGGGAACCATTCATTCGACGCTTCTTGAATAACTAAAATTATTTCTTCTTCCTTCTCCCAATCTTACTCATCTTAAATTTTACATCCTATTTCCTCCTGAATCCTGCAGTTATCCTTCATATATTGGTAAGTGATTTTTCAGTTTTTAAGAGTTTTGTTCCGGATTCATCTCTCTCTCTCTCTCTCTCTCTCTCTCTCTCTCTCTCTCTCTCTCACGTGAACTACTTTCCTCTCTTAATAACTTCTTAACCTTTGCACATATTTTTGCTGCATAATTCTATCTCATGCATTAAAAATTTTGCCCTGAGTCTTTTTCGTCCAGCCTGATTTATATTCGATATCACTCCTCTCATTTATCATAGGCTATATTTTTTGCTCTAAAGACTTAGGCTGATAAAGACTGAGCATAATTCTTTAGCGTTCTCATTACTCTCTCTCTCTCTCTCTCTCTCTCTCTCTCAAGTACTCGTACAGCTGCACTCTACACACACACACACACACACACACACACACACACACACACACACACACACACACACACACACACACACACATACACACAGTCCCAATTTCTTTAATCAATATAAAGCTGAAAACGAAGAAAGAGGCGCCAATGCCATCCTTTAGTGTATGCATGGAATTGGTCGGTGATGAACCATATAATAGCGTATTTGTCTATCTGTCTGCCTGTCTACCTATCTATCTATCTATCTACAGGCTTTGAAAGAGTTTTTTCTTCTCTACCACTCTTTTCTGTCCTCATTGTATCATTTGTTACGCGACATTTTTTTCTTCGTTTTGCAATTCTCGGATTTCTTTTTTTTTTTCTTTTCTTTTTTCTTGCTTCTTTCCTGCCCACTACCACCACCTCCCCTCTCTGCGTATTCCCACTCCTACATCATCCATCTCTCTCTCTCTCTCTCTCTCTCTCTCTCTCTCTCTCTCTCTCTCATTATCCATTTGCTTTCCTATTTCACATATTCTTCCCCTCTCCCACTTTTCTCACTCTTCTTTCCTATCCCTCTCCCACTTTCCCTTCATCTCCAACTTCCCTCCTCTTTTCCACTCATCTTCCATCTCCCACTTCCCTCATTCTCCTTTCCCCTCTCTCCCTTTCCCTGACATCTCATTATTTCTTTCTCTTCCACGTCTCCCCCATTTCTCACGTTTCTCCCTTCCCTTTCCGCTTCCCATTTTTACGTCTCCCACTTTTTTTCTTCTCCTTTCTCTTTCCCTCTCTTACTGCCCATGTATCGGCAAATTTCTTTTCCCTCCTTCATTTCTCTCCTACTTTTACTTTCCTCTCTTTCCCTCCCATCTTTTTCCCCAACCTCTTTCATTCCTTTACCGGGAAAGTCACAAACCAACAGCGAAAATAGCCTCTCTGAAGCCATCATGTGGGCTTGGTACAGTATTTGTTTTTCAGGTGCTGGCCGGCAAGAAGCAGAAAAGAAGGAAAAAATTGTAACATTGCTTCCAGGGCATCACTTTGGTTTGGAAATACATACACTCGTGCCATTATTTATCCAAGTACAGCATTCGTATTGCACGCTGAGCGCTGGCTTAAAATATATATATATATATATATATATATATATATATATATATATATATATATATATATATATATATATATATATATATATATATATATATATATATATATATATATATATATATATATATATATATATATATATATATATATATATATATATATATATATATATATATATATATATATATATATATATATATATATATATATATATATATATAAAGTATAATTGGGACAGTCATAAATGAATATGAACCGGTGTCACGTGCAAGGCACTGTTTGGCCTTACAACTACATAGGCCTATTGTCGTAATAAAACAGAGAGCGCAGGTGATGCAACTCCCCACTCCCTACTTTTAGCAAATTTTAGCACGTCTGTAAGATTAGGACATGTTTAGCCTGCAGTCCACTTTACTTAAAGCAGTTAGCAGCGAGGCAGACAAGTCAAACTTCTATATTTTCCACCACATGTTTCAGTGATGACGTCAACAACATGGGAGGTTGCCAATCTCATCGCTGTCATTGGCGTAATAGTAAGTTCCTTTATGTTAGTGCTCTAAACAAAGCGTTGGCGACCTTAACTACACACACACACACACACACACACACACACACACACACACACACACACACACACACACACACACACACACAGACAGACAGACACACACACACACACACACACACACACACACACACACACACACACACATGCACGCACCCGCGCACGGGCGCGCGCGTCGAATAAAACATAACACCAGCTCTTGCTTCTCCAGCGCGGGTGTAAAGCGAGTTAATATGGGAAAATCATAAAGCAACCACATAAGGAATCATTTTGTAATAGTAATATATTCAGAAATATACAACTGGAACTGCTTAGAGTAGTAAGGTTGCCACTTTTCCATTCATTGTTATCACAGGTATTGTGTACGAAGGTTCAAGGGAACGAAAACAAACAAGGGATTGGGATTAATGTACAGCACAGTGACACACTTTATAATTCCATTGTTGTTACCTTCAGTTAATTTCACTCAAGAATATTAATGCTGGTATCATTAACCCTTTCATGGCCGGAATAACTCCGGCATTCTACTCAAGCTAACAGCAGACGATTTTTATTGAAGCTCGAGTGAGTCATAGGAGTCTGAGAATGTTAGGATGTAATGCTTAATACGAGGTTCAGGGTGTGTATGGTGTCATCCGGTAACCATTGATCCAGTCATCACCATCCTGAGTACTAGCCAGGTAAAAAGGTCGAGGGAATGACAAGGGGCAACACACTGAGATTATCGCTTCATTCTTCCTTCCTCCAGACGATTTTCTTCATCTCACGGGAAATTATCACTCACCCATTCATCATCATCGCGAGTACTCATATTATTATCGCCCGCCTTTAGCAACACGAGGCGATAAAAAGTTTGTTGTGTGTGTGTGTGTGTGTGTGTGTGTGTGTGTGTGTGTGTGTGTGTGTGTGTGTGTGTGAGTGTATCTGTTCCAACAATATCTTTGAAAGTTGTGGACAAATTTTCACCAAACATTCAGGAAATAACAACGATGTGGATGTGCAGAAGCCTATTACTTTTGGTGAGGATTTAATCAAAGACGACCGAATGCCAGCCACAGTATAGTTTTTAATATGCAATGGCTTTTTGTGTAACGGGGTGACTGAATTCTGTAGAGTTTTGAGAATTTTCTTCAAATATTGGTTTGTAGTTAGCTTGTTTATGGTAGGTGGTGGCGACCATCATCCACTCACTTGATGTAGTGCTGCCTACTTCTTCATTAGCCTTTATCATTCGTTTTCTGTGCCTGTCCTCCTCTCTTTCTATTTCTCCCATCTTTCCTGTCACTTCTTATTGTTTTTCTTTCTTTACAGGTGGCTTTACATTGAGTGATGAGCCAAATGGTTTCCTGTAAGCCAAGAAACCATTTACAACGCTGGGTGGTAACCATATAACCAAACCATACGTGCTCCCTACGTGTCAACAAGTGGGTTGGTGGAGGGTTAGTGCCCCTCGCCGTAAAACAAATAACTCAGAGTCAAACGGCCACCCCTTACGGGATTATGGCGTCTGGCAATAGATAGATAGATAGTTAGCTTGTACCGAACCTTAGCCAACAATATATTTTGGCCGGATGATTAGCATTCGGCCCCTGAATGCTTTTGTTTTATTCAAGGAGGAACAAAAACCAACAACAGACTGTGATCAAGGTGATTCCCTCTCCCACGCCCTCCGTTTTTTTGTTTGACCTCTTATCCTCTGTTTTTCTTCTTCTTTTATTTATTTACCTATTTATTTATTTTTCAGGGAGGCCAACAGGAACCACACATGTAAATTTCTGACCAGCAGGATGCAGAGAAAACAAAGCGGCAATATATTTGTGTTTGTTGTGAACGATGATGGGTATTTACATCAGGCTTCCGGGGTGGTTTCTTTCTCCCCTTCTCTCTCTCTCTCTCTCTCTCTCTCTCTCTCTCTCGTGATATATCTTCCTCTGTTACTTTTAACCTTTGGTCATATTTTTACCTCCCTCTCCGTAATTACTCCCTCACGTTTTAAAAAGTTCATGTCGCTTTTTTTCTCACTTAAAATTACTTTAGACAGCTCTTCTCTCATTTATCATATATTTCTTCTTCTTGAGACCTAGGTTGATTAAGGTGCAACATAGTCTTTTTGCTCTCTCTCTCTCTCTCTCTCTCTCTAACTTTTTTTTTCACACCCACGAAACAAAAATTAGAAAAACGAGTCCGTACGGTACACATTTCTCTTTCCAACACATACCGCTACACTTCACTGATATCGGCTCACACACACACACACACACACACACACACACACACACACACACACACACACACACACACTTTATTTCTTTCTCAACAGCACTTTTCTTTACGCCTCTTTCTGTCCGCCTGTCTACATTCCTGCGTCTTTCTCTCTCTCTCTCTCTCTCTCTCTCTCTCTCTCTCTCTCTCTCTCATTCACATTCCTCCCTCGTCACTTGCCTTTGTCCGCTTCCTACCACGGCGTCATAAAAGGATCCCATACCTTTCTTCATCTCTCTCTCTCTCTCTCTCTCTCTCTCTCTCTCTCTCTCTCTTTCTTTCTCTCCCTCTCTCTCTCTCTCTCTCTCTCTCTCTCTCTGCCTTGCATTCAGGCCACCAAGGCGCCTCGGTGGCATGGTTGGTTGAGGTCTGGGATGGAAGGAGAGCGTCAACTAATGCACAACAACTCAAAGACCAGAGGTGGTCACAGGTTATTCTATAATATAAAAACGCTGCCAGGGACGTAGGGTGATCTCCTGCGACATAACTGATCTGAACTACGGCAGCCTGGCATCCCGATCGCTCCTTCAGTTCCTAAACCTCTTTCCTTAACGTTCACACCTTCGCTCCGTATATTCAGCAACGCCTCATCAACCTTCAGTCATGAGTACTTTCTCCCCTTCCTCTTCAGAGATTATTTTTACGAGTATTCTTCTCTATAACCTCCCCTCCTCCCATTATGGCAGTTTTATTTCCTAACCAGTCCAGCATCTTCATCACGTCACTCACAGAACAAGTCCTCTTCCACTCCACAAAGTCTCTTATTCCACACCACAACCAAGTCCTCTTCCACTCCAAAGCGTCTCTTATTCCACACCACAACCAGGTCCTCTTGCACTCCACAGCATCTCTTATTCCACACCACAAACAAGTCCTCTTCCACCCCACAGCGTCTTTTATTCCACAACACAAACAAGTCCTCTTCCACGCCACAGCGTCTCTTATTCCACACAACAAACAAATTCTCTTCCACTCAACGGCATCTATTATTCCACGACACAAACAAGTCCTCTTCCACCCCAAAGCGTCTCTTATTCCACACAACAAACAAGTCCTCTTCCACTCCACAGCGTCTCTTATTCCACACAACAAACAAGTCCTCTTCCACTCCACGGCGTCTCTTATTCCACACAACAAACAAGTCCCCTTCCACTCCACAGCGTCTCTTATTCCACACAACAGATCCTTTTTCCATTCAGTTCCAGTCCCTTTTCTACTTCCAGCTGAACTGCTCATTTCCTTTCCTTCTCAGTCTCTCCTATACCACAAGCATTTCCTAACATTGTCGGCCTTTTTTCCCATAGTCCTTTACTGTCTCTCTGTCTGTCCATTGCGGTATCCTGCTCATAAATTCCATTAATTATTCAACTTCTGTAACTAAATGATAAATCTTTCTAATAATTTATGATCGTACCCCTATGAAAAGACCGAGTGTTGAGTGGTCTGTAACTACCGGTCTGTCACTGTGTGTGTGTGTGTGTGTGTGTGTGTGTGTGTGTGTGTGTGTGTACTTCATCCCCTAAAACACAAGCAATAACTCTAGATTCAACCCATCCCCAGGTTTACTTCGAGTCTCCCACCTTTACTCAGCTGCGACAATCAAAACTTCTCTGCGCAACAGCCCGAAGGTGTGTGTGTGTGTGTGTGTGTGTGTGTGTGTGTGTGTGTGTGTGTGTGTGTGTGTGTGTACAAAGGAGTACAAAGGAAAGCAAACAGCAACAGACCTTATCGTCCTTTCGAGGCTGTTTGGTACAGAGTAGACTATGATTACACGATCTGACTCTACATGCTGAAGGATAAGGATAGTAAAGCAAGTAAAGGCTCCCCCGCCACCAAACCACTCCAGCCAAAACTGGACAAGAAAAAGTGAGAAAAACCACCACGCAGCATGGAAAAACTGACATGGAAATTTCATAGGAAAGACTGAAAAGGAAAAGCTACATTCTATAATACATTATCTATAAGCTACCAGTATGAATAACCTAAAAGAGAAAGTAGTAAAGTACAATGAGTAATCGAATAAATAAATAACTAATGCATGTCGCTGTACGGGTAAGTTGAGTTGACAGGGCGTCTGCAGACACAGTGTGGAAATTGCACAGTGCACAGTGTGGATATTCAGGGGTGGTGTGGCAGCCTTGCCTGGCGCTATTAAGGTAGGCAGCAGTCAATCAGGCCCCAGCTTCCTAGGAACTTTCCCATGCGGGACAAGCAAACAAGTCCCCTCCTGAAGCAGTGACCCCTGGTACATTAAAAAAATCCCGAGGATGGCCACGTAACTAACAGGGACCCTCAGTGATCCACAGCCCATCACAGGTCGATAGTATGAGTAGTGACCGTTAACTCAGGGCTATCTGTGCATATCCTAGTCTGTGCATATACTATATTTGCATTTAATAAAATGATCCAGGCTCTAAAAAACTAAAATAAAATAAAACAGAAAATTATACATACACAAGTGTTTTATTCAGGAGTAAACATATTAAGCTGGGGGGTTGGATGCCAAATACTTATCCCGGCGACCTTTAAAGGTTTGTACTGTATTACAATCTATTAAGTTGGAAGGCAATTTATTCCATATATTTACAACTCTATTGAAGAAGAAATGCTTAGCTTCATGCGACTGGAATCGTTTGCCAATTATTTTATGTCCAATGCCCCTAGTGTAGTTCGAGTGATCAACTGTGAAGTATTTATCGACAGCCATGTTATCATGTCCTTTCAATATCTTGAATACTTGAATTAAATCTCCTCGTATCCTCCTTTTTGTTAGTGTAAAGAGATTAAGGGTTTCTAAACGTTCCTCGTATTGTTTATTTCTCAATCTAGGTATCATCTTTGTCATCCTTCGCTGCACTCTTTCAAGCTCTTCCATATCCTTTTTATAATACAGCGACCAAAACTGAACGCAATACTCCAAGTGCGGGCATACTAAGGAATTATATAAAGTGAGGACGATATTATCAAATTTATATTCAAATGCTCTGCCTATGACCCCAATCAATTTGTTGGCTTTTTTCACAGCTTCTGTACATTGTTTCCTTGGTTTCAGATCATTTGTTATTATAACTCCTAAGTCTTTTTCATGGTTTACCCTATCAAGCTGGACATTATTCATGCTATAACTAGCTCTTACATTTTTACTGCCAAGTTTAACACTTTGCATTTATTAATATTGAAATCCACTTGCCAGACTTGGGCCCAGTTAAACAGTTGATCAAGATCTCTCTGAATTGCCTGCCTTTGCAGTGCTGTATCTCCTCTGTTACCTATTTTAGTATCATCAGCAAATTTTGAAATCTTACAACACAGTCCTTCGTCAATATCATTCACATATATTAAGAAAAGAATAGGACCTAACACTGAACCCTGTGGCACTCCACTTGTAACGTTTATCCAGTCTGACTCTTTTCCATTTATTACAACTCTTTGTTTTCGTCCGGTGAGCCAATCATCTACCCACCCGAGAACACTGCCGCTGAAACCATGTGCCTTTAGCTTCTGAAGGAGTCTTTTGTGTGGAAGTTTGTCAAAAGCCTTTTGAAAATCGAGGTAGACCACATCAACAGATTTAGTCTCATCATACATGTTCAGTATATCATTGAAAAAGTCCAGCAGATTCGTGAGGCAAGAGCGATTATTACGAAAACCATGTTGCGAATCTTTTATGAGATTGTTTGTTTCTAAGTGTTTTACAAACTTGTCTCTGATAATAGTTTCAAGCAATTTGCAAACCACCGATGTTAAACTAATTGGGCGATTGTTTTCTGGTTGGGCTCTGTTGCCCTTTTTGATGATTGGGGTTACGTTAGCAAGCTTCCATTCATGTGACACCTTACTGCTCTTAAGTGATAAGCTAAAAAGTTCAGTTAAAGGGTTTGATATTTCATTCTGTAGTTCCTTCAATACACGTGGTGATATTTTATCCGATCCTGGTGCTTTATTCTCTTTTAATCTGTTTATTGCAAGCAGTACGTCGTGATCGCTGACTGTAATGTCAGTGATTATGTTGCCCTCTTCTATAGGAATGGGGGAAAAAGTAGGAATTGTATGTATATTTTCTGTTGTAAGTACTGACGCGAAGAAAGTATTAAGAATTTTCGCCATCATAGTTTCATCATCAGTGTGCTCTCCGTTATCTGTGTGTGTGTGTGTGTGTGTGTGTGTGTGTGTGTGTGTGTGTGTGTGTGTGTGTGTGTGATGAAGCCTGGAGAGTGGGAAGAAATACCAGACTGACAAGGGATACCGGTTGTATTGAAAGGATGAGTCATAAGTTGCTATAACCTTAGCTGTACCTCTGTTACAAAGTCCTCTCTCTCTCTCTCTCAGCCAAAGCTCCATCGTCGTTCTTCAACCCTTTCTCGTTCTCTCACTCTTTTCAGTACCTGTACTCTAATGAACCTGTCCTTAAACTATCTGTTTTTTTTGTTCCTTCACCATTCCTTCATCTCTCTCTCTCTCTCTCTCTCTCTCTCTCTCTCTCCCATACAACCACACATTATTCTCCTCCTCCCAGCACCAACAAGGAAATGCTTTTTACCTCGTCTTATTATCCTGGTCGTGCCTAGTAACCTGACTCATTATTTTTTATTCCCAGTGTGAGCGTGAGTGTGTTTGTGGCCAGTGTGGGGTGGAGGGGATACAGTAAGTTATTGTGGTGGAGGCTTGAAGAGGAAGAGGGGAGGAGAGTGAATGAGTTGGAGAGAAAAGTGTGGAAGAGAGGTGGAAGAGTAAGGAATATTTCTGGAAAGGAAAATACTGAGTAAAGGAGAAAAGGAGGTTATGTCTGATTCAGGTATGGCAAAGAAAAGAAAATGGAGGAGAAAGAACAGAGCTGGGTGGGAGACTGACAGCATGAGACGCGGTGTGTAGAGATGGAATAGTTGAGTAAAGAGGAAAATGGTAAATGAAGAGGAAGGTATGAGGAGACAAGGGTAAGTTATGGCCGTGCATACCGGAAACAGGGATCTCCGAGGGCCTCCCCCTCCCCCCTGGTGTGGGTAGGGGTCTACCATTGTGTAAATGTTGTTTTCCTTAGTACGAGAACACCCTCACACCCGGTAAGGCCTGGACTCCATCCTTCAAAATGGTACAGTAACTCAGTGAGTGATTTGGGACTTTAGTCCTTTCACTTTAACTTGGCCCAGATTTCGTACTTTTGACGCATATCTCATGTGGTTCAGTGGCAGAAAAAGACAGGACTACGGCCCTACATTCTTCCCATAGCACCTCTTCATGACTAGCATCATTTTCTGTTGTTAACCTATTGCTACAACTCAGCAGTCAACATGGAGAGATAGCAGTTGTAGGCCATGTTTAATTTAAATTTGAATTTCAGACAGTTTATTGACCAAAATATTTGTCAAAAGGATGAGGATACATTTTTTCTGTTTTCACCGTGTACAGTGTTGTCCCTCAGGAGAGATGTTGTTTACTTTAATAAACAACATCTTATTAACTAACATGTATATAATATACATTTAGATATTGAAATAAAGCGAGTGAAATGATACATACATCAAGGAACAGAAATACGAGTAGGTGAAATGTGGCAGCGGCTAGCAGATGGATCCCCAAGGAAGGGTGAGGAGAATTTAGCAGTGACCTGCTAAATGCTTTTATACTTAAGGTATGTAGTACATACACATGGCAGGATCACAACATTACAGACAATACATCACACCCTTGGAGCAAATCTTTTATATTTTTGTAAGATTTCTTCAATCTTCTTATTGTTAATCAACCAGATTACCTGTTCTGTTACATCAGTAATATCCCCATTCCTATGTAGAGTGAGAGGACAGTGTAGCACACAGTCTTAAACTCTGGGCAGGCGTTCACCTTGCCCTGTCCGTATCATTTCGTAATCTTTACGCACAGGAAAACGTTCCCCTGCGAACGGGAATGTATTACCGCAGCATAGTACTGGAATCCACGGGGAGTCTCATAGCACCCCTTCGCATGCCCCTTAGTCACAATATAGTAGCCTTATGCAAAGGAAACTATGTAGAATTTGTAGAACCGTATGGAATGTGTGTGATGAGAATTTTAATTTAATGATAAAAAAATCACGTAAAGAAAAAAATAAGCATTTAATACTGTTATCGTTTTAAAACACTTCAGCGCATCTCCGGAAATGGTTAAATTACGAGACGAAAATAAAGGTGAAAAGTAAATGCAGGCAACATGCGAACGTAGGTGTACACAATGGGTGGATGTAATGCAACATGCGTACGTATGTGTACAGCGTGGGTGGATGTAGTGCAACATACGGACGTAGGTGTACACCGTGGGTGGATGTAGTGCAACATGCAGACGTAGGTGTGTACACCGTGGGTGGATAATTTACTGTATGCATACTCTCAGACAGAGTATTCAAGAACAAATGCTAGTCTTTAATGATAAAAGAGATTGCTTACACTACGGGATTATGGTGTATATGAATTTTAGAAACTGTCATGTTTTTTTTAAATAAAATTTTAAATTTCTAAATTAATCAGGGCCACAACCTGTTTGCGACGCCTACCCACACGAAGGGGTGCGCTCTCACGCTTTCCACTTCCAGCGCCGTGGGGGAAGGGTGGCCCTCGTCCTCAGTTTCAAGACTACTGGCGTAAATGTTGAGCTATTTTCGTACGACGCTGTTCTCTCCAGTGCAATTGTTTCTTGCTCTTCACGTGTTATAGTTCTTAGCTGACGATTCGTCAGATAACATGGTATGTCTATATTTTTCCTCTGTTGCATCTTTGGCCAAAATGTCTACTCTTTCATTTGGCTTTACACCTACATGGGACGGTAACCAAGTGAACATGAGATTATTTCCATGTGATTTTATTAATTTTCTTTCATTCTTACAGGCTGAGGTTGGTGAATCATACTTAGGATTATGGCTGTTTGAGGACTCTACAGCACTTCTGCTGTCAACAAACATATAAACATCCTTTCCAACAGAGGCAACCTTAGTTAGCTCCAAATTTATAGCCTGTATGTAACAAGGGTATAGTGCTGTCTTTGGCCACCCCTGTGGGTGTGGCAAAGAGAGAGAGAGAGAGAGAGAGAGAGAGAGAGAGAGAGAGAGAGATTGTAATGAAGTGGTTATAAAGAGTAGAGAAAGTTAACACCACTTATTTCTCTTCACTACTCCACTGTTACTTTATTTAATGTCTCTTTGGGATCGGCATCCACGTGTTATTTTCTTAAAACTTCTTTGAGCATTCACTGTTTTCTTTAAGTTCCATATTAAATATTACCGGTACACTTAATAAAATGGGTATATGAGATGATGTAATCTTGTAACACTGATGCTCCACTTCCATAAAACCAATGGACAGTTTGACCACAGCAGTTTGATGTGACTGTGCCTTGGTTTTGTACAATAAACGTATACACAAGAAGGAAGGAAGAAAAATGACCCAACTTAAAGACGGGTCAGGGAACTTGTATAAAGGTACGAAGAAGCACGAGGGATTCCCAAGATTATAAACTCTCATATTATCAACAACTTAACTGCTCTCTCTCTCTCTCTCTCTCTCTCTCTCTCCCCTTTCCATCTCTCTTTCTGTTCGTGTCCATTTTCCCTCTGTTAATCTCCTCTCCATAATCATATGTTTTTTTTTTTTTTTTCATTTCTGTTTCTTTCCTGGAGTTTCCTTCCAGGCTTCAACTTCATCTCCACTTTCCATAGTTTCCTTGTTCCTTCTTTTTCATTTCCTTATTATCAATCCCACCTCCCTGCATCCCCTTCTTTCACCTTCCCTTTCTTTCATCTCATTAGATCCTATTTCCCGTCTTCTTTCCTTCTTCTTTCACCTGCATCCCTTCTCCTCACCTTCCATCTACCATCCCTTCATCCTCGTTTCACCTCCCCACTCATCTCCATCACTCCACCACCACTCCTCACCTCCCATCCATCTTAACTAAAGCTCCATCATCACCTCCACCCATGCCCCTCCCCCAGCCAGGTGTTGTGAGGTAGGCCAGGTAACCACATTAAACTTTATAATTACTTAAGGCAGTGTGTCGCTACTGCCTACCTTCCTCCTCAACCCCCCCCCCCCCCACGGCCATCAATGTGAAGGCAGGGCAAGTGGAGGCGGGGAGGGGGTCAACCCAGGTCGGTGAGGGGGTCAACCCAGGTCATAATAACACCAGGGTAAATACATGGACCTAATAAGCCAACAGGAGATTAGGAAGAGAACGTAACTGAGCGAGGAGCAGATATATGGATGTAATAAAGCAGTGATGATGATGATACCTAACACACACACACACACACACACACACACACACACACACGTGTGATGACAATGGGGAAGAAGTAAGAGAGAAAGAGAAGAAGGGGAAGGGAAAAGGGTGATGGTGTGAATATGAGAAAAGAACTGAGGGGGAAGAGGAAAAGCTGGGAGAAGAGAAAAGGATGAATATAGAATTGGAAGGAGAGAGGAAGGGGAGAGGAGGAGTGTGTCGATGGGGAAACGGAGAGAGAAAGTGGTGAATAAACAAAGCGAGGTGATGGGGGGGGGGGGAAGAAGATGAACGAGGAGGACGGTGCACGCGGGAAAAAGGAGTACGGGGAAAGAAGAGGAACAGGAGAGGAAGAGAAAGAGCGGAGAGAGAGCAACGGGGGAGGGAAAGAAACAGGGGAGGAAGAGGAACAAGGAAAGAACAGGGGAGGAAGAGGAGCTGGAGAAAAAGGGAAGTTAGAGAGGAAGAACACTTGCAGGGGAAGAGCTGGGGAGATACGGTAACAGGAAGGAAGAGAAAATGCGGAGAAATTACGTAGAGACAGAGAAAAGAGAACAGAGAGGGAGGATGCGAGGAGAGAGGGAGAGCGAGGAAAGAATGGCAAAAACAGAGATCGAGGAAAGAAGAGGACGAGGAGAGACAGCGAGGAAGATTAAACTATTATGTAATGGATAAGGGGCGGGAGGGGAGAGGGAGAGAAAAAATGAGAGGAACGAGAGGCAGATGCGAAGAGGTGGGGGTAGGTGAAAGAAAAGTTAGGAGGATGAGAAGAGGACAGGACGAGGAGGGTGGGATAGTGACGCAGAGAAGGAAGGGAGGTGTAGAGATGGAGGAAGGGAGATGTAGAGACGGTGAAAGGGACAGGAGAAAGAGGAAGGTAACTTGAGAGAGGGGATGGGAGGGAGGAGGATAGGAGGAGGAAAGGACAGGGAAGAGGAGGGAGGGGGACAAAGGAGAGGTGGGGGCATGGAGAAGGAGAGAGGATAGAAGGGTAATACCTATGGTGAAAGCCGTCATGACACCATTAACACCAATCATTATAACTGCAAATATAACTCTAAACTGAGACTGCCATCAAGGGCAATGCAAAACAGAGCAAAAGCATGTAATAAATGCGTATGAACAATTGCATTAATGGCCGTAACGACACATATATGTTTATTAAAGCAGACAGGTAGAGACGGGGAGGTAGAGAGGGCCAGGGGAGGCTGGGTGAGGAAGAGAGGGAGAGAGAAGGTAGGAAAGCTGGTGGAGATGATGTAGGAGGGAATGTGAGGGCGGGGGGGATGCAGGGTTGGAGGAGTAGGGGAGGAGCCATGGGAGTTGGGGAGGTGAAGAGGAAAGGAGGGGAGGGGGAGGGGGGAGGAGGGAAAGGGAGGACAGAGGAAGTGGTGGAGAGAGGGAGAGGAGGAGGGAATTGTAAGAACCGCATTGAAAGCTGGCGTGAGCAGGTGTGTAGAACGTTTGGTGTGTGTGTGTGTGTGTGTGTGTGTGTGTGTGTGTGTGTGTGTGTGTGTGGTATTCACAGTGGCTTTAGACTCTACAAACCCCAGCCTCTCATTACCCATTTCTGCCCATGCATCCTCAATTCTTCAACTTCATCCTGTATCTCCCATTTTCTCAAGCCACCCCCTCCCTCTTTTCTTTAGCCTGTCCTTACTTCCATCAAGACGTGCTAAGAACATCTGCAGAACATCCTCCACTCAATTGAAAGAATCATTTTATTTATTTAAGAGTAATATTTCTTAGTTTATGTCTGTGCCGTCGATCTCATTTTTGTGGCTATATAAAGCAGTACTGGTTTATAGTATCTGTTCAGTCACTAAAATAATGTTAAGCATCTTCTTCCTCCACCACCTCCTCCCCCTCCTCCTCATCATCATCATCATCATTCACTGTGTATCGTGTATCCTCTATTCATGCTCTAGCCAATAAAAATACTTAGCCATAAAATTCTTTATTGCCAACAACAATTGATAAATAAGTGTTACGTAAAAAACTGTCATAATTTCAGCGTCCCACGTCTATCGCACAAAGGAGTGGATTATTATTATTATTATTTTCTTGGCAACATGAGAGAATATACAATGTTTTGTCGGGAGGGACACAACTGCAAAATGATTCCTGATTTTTCGTTCAAATTACATGTGAACAAAGGCAGACAGCAGCCACCACCGACACACTATCTGTCCCTCTTGCTACGACATTACTGTCCAGGGTACTATAGACTATACATTACCGTTCATCTCTCTCTCTCTCTCTCTCTCTCTCTCTCTCTCTCCATCAGGCAGGTAGGCAGGCAGGCACTGTGCTACTCTCTTCAAAGCCTGTAATAATATTTACCTCTGCAGTTGTGTGTTGGCTCCACTTGTCCTGTCCCGACACCGTCAGTCCACCTAAACTATTTATGTCCTCGCCATTACCCTCATCTACGCCCAGGTTACTCGTACCTCCAAGGACGGTAAGAAATAATATTTGGCACATAAGCGAGGAGACTTTATGAGAGGAAGTTTAAACTCGGGTACATAAAGGAGAAGTGTTCACAGTGACTACCTACGCAGATACAATTGTTTTTATTTACCCGCCATATTGCCTTACTGTGCATGTATGATGGAACAATGATCGAACTGTACTGTACACTACATATGCCAAGCATGGACCCTAAATCATACGGACCGGAAACGACTGGTTGTGTTAAAAATGAGGTGTCTAAGGTTTTGCCTGGGAAAAGATGCTCTGACAGAACTTGAAATAAAATAATGAAAGGTGTGAAAGTGAACTAGTGCAATTGAAAGAGAATATCAGCGTGTGCTGAAATGATATGGGGGGGAAGAGGAGGAAGAAGAGGCGGAAGCGGAGAAGGGAGAGGAAGAGGATCAGGATGAAAGCATTACTCTTACTCCGTACAACAAATGTATATGAGGAACGAAAAGCAGAGAGCAGGTGGTAGAAGAGATGGAGGAGTATGGAGGGGGGAGAAAGAGTAGGAAGAGGAGAAGGAAGAGGAAGAGGAGCACGAGGGTGCGAAAGAAAAAAAATGAAGCAGGGGGTAAGGCATGGTGGCATGGCTAGGAATGGCTGAAGAATGAAGAAAAACTGAGGAAAGGGTGAGGAAGGGATGAGTCAGGGGTGAAAAGGGGGTGAGGCAGGGGTGGGTCAGGGGTGAGGCAGAGCACACACACTAGAGGGGGTGGAAGAGCTACGTCACACTCCAGGCCACCTCTGCCTCTCACCTCAACATATTAGCTGAAGCCAAGGGATGGGTGGAGGAAGAGGGAGGTAAGGAGAGATGGAGGAGTAAGAGTAGGCAGAAGAAGGAATTGAGGAAGGAAGACGAGCGGAAAGAAGACGGGTTAAAGTAGAAAAAGAAAAATAGTAAAGAATAAGAAAAGGGGAAGGGAACACCAACAGAGAATAAAAAAGCAAGAAAGAATGAAGACTATCTAGAAGAGGTGCCATGGTACAGCAAACCCGTCCCCAGCAGTCATTTTAGTGCTGACATAAACCCAACAGGATATCTAGTCAAAGATGTCACAAATCAAATTTGGAGTAAATCGGGTGAGAACTGACGATTTTATGCCCATTTGAAATTTTAGGCCCGACCCACCTGACACTGACCCAGTACCGCTAACTGGGGAGTTACCCCCCTGATGTAATGAGACATGTTACAGGATGCACTGAAAAATGATTTCATGTCGATATGACGAATTTGAAAGGATTTATGGCTAAAAAGCGATTTCTTACCTGTAATATTTTTATTTTTACATTTCTGGGGCCTACAGCCTAAGCCTTGGCCCAAAATATAATCAGTTGATTAGAAGGTCATAGCCCATCATCACAGTAATTTAAGTCAAAATCGCACCAGTAGTTTTCGCTTAAAGTTGTTAAACAGACAACTGACAGACAGACAGGCAGGCAGACAGAGTGAAAACAATACCCGTCCTCGAGCCCCTTCGGGGCGGGAACGGGTGATAAGTAGGAGAGAACGATGAAGTAAAATGAATCGAGGAACACACACACACACACACACACACACACACACACACACACACACACACACACACACACACACACACACCAGCAGAACGCTTCTTTCCGAGAGAAGCACCCTCCAAAACGGTGAGCGTGCACAAATATCCCCCCTCCTCTCTCTCTTTCTCTCCATTCCTTCCACTCGAATTCTTCCACTAATGGGCCAACACTTTAGCATCAATATCCACGTTCTGATCCTCCATTAAAATTTCCTTCAATAATATAGCCTTACCAGCTGCTGCTTCCTTTATTCCTCATTGTATGTTCCTCGGAGGTAGTGGTGGGTGGAGAGGGAGCCATTTGCCTTGATATCTTTTTCATTGTGGTATTTCGATTCATTCTTTCTTTTATAGTTTCTGTGTCATGGTTGAGATTCATAAATGCCCAATCAGCTTCATGAGAGAGAGAGAGAGAGAGAGAGAGAGAGAGAGAGAGAGAGAGAGAGAGAGAGAGAGAGAGAGAGAGAGAGAGAGAAGAGGGGGCAGGCAGGGGGACAGGGGGACAGGGGGGAGAGGGGGGTACGGTGAGTGAATGTAGTCTTTCTTTTTTTTTTCTTTTTTTTTTTTAAGGAAGTGGAGAGCGTAGAACCCCTCGATGCCTAAAAATATCTGTAAAAACAAAATCATGGATATGAAAGGGAAATCACCATGAGATTTTCCTTCCACTTTTCTTGTAATTTATTTTTCTTACTTTGAACGAACGACAGGAAAGGCGGAGTTCATCACCTTGCCATGTCTTTGTTCTTCCTGGAAATGGACACGGTGGTGAGGCGAGGGAGTTGGTGGTCAGCGTGGATGTGGGTCTGGCCCTGAACACCTTGTGAAATCAATGGCTTGTATTCTTGTCGGCGTGGCAGGTTTTATACCACCTCCTTTGCGATTTATTTTACACCAGCAGAGGTACCCGGCATTGCTGGCACATCGCTTACCGATAAGTAATCTCTATAAATCTAATATACTATAGCATTAGCTGTTTGTGTGTCAGTGTGTGTGTGGGGGGGTATTTTGGGCAGTCGAAACTACACATTCAAATCACACCAAAATTGGCACAAAAATCGCAAAAAATTTGCTGATGTGAAAGAACTTGGTCCCATCACGAATGAAAAACTTTTACTATATTTTATGAGCGATCAAAGCTTGACCAAAAAAACGCTGCTCCCGGCGTGAGTGCGTGAAATTAGGGTTATGTTCACCGTTGAGTTTTTGATGGCTTTATATTGATGTCACCTTCACGGCCGATAGTAACAACGTTAGACTAGAACAGCACATAAACGTGACTCGGATTACCTGAAATGATCGCAACATGAGTGCAAAGCGCTAGGAAACGAGTGCGAAGCACGAGAAAGCGAGCAGGCAGCACGAGAGCCCTCCGTAGAAGCAAGTGCGACAGGGCCCGAAGGGCCCACAAGCACTTGTAAACACCATAGCACACTGTGGACCCATATTGCCTATGAGTGAGTTGGCGACATAACCAATGGATAACTGAAATTACTGTGAGGTCGAATTTTTAGTAAGTTTTAGCTAAGATAGTGATAAAACGAGTTACATATGCGTCACCCTTAATAATCCATATCACAGTTCCTAAAACAGACATTTCACCTCCACCCAGCAAAGTACACATGTACTCGTCAACATGTAAATACGTTAACTATACCTCTTCGTCTCTGGCAGTCCACTCACTGTCCCCTACCTCCCCCCTCCTCCCACACACACACACACACACACACACACACACACACTTACTCACATAAACTGTCATTCCTAGTTGGACAATTAAAGAAAAAAAAAAACACTGGCTTGAATTCCAGAAGCAACACTTTTCATTGCGAGAAGAACTGCTTGACAGAATTGAGTATCTACTTCACCTGTTGAGAGAGGTCAGTGTAGGGACTGCTTTAAGGGAACCCCAAAGATGGTAAAGAATATATGTAAATCTCACCTTTAACTCATTTGCACACTATCCGACAACACATTTATTTTTTCACCAACCATCATACCCACCCCGTGGCAGGCGGTGATATTCCGGTGCCTTTCAACGGTAAAACATTATCTCCAAATGTCTTCTCCAATATTTAAATATTCATTGAGGGAAAACATTATCAACAATACTTACATTTACATATAACGGTAAAATATTATCTACAACATTTACATGATTTACTCTATACATCATTCAGCCACGATAGCACCTGGAACAGCATCAAGTGTAAACCTTGCGCCTGTTGGCCGTAAACTATTATGTCAGAACGCTTGGCATTTCGGACGAAGGTGTATCAGATTCTGGTGGACAAATCTGCATGCACTTAAGTGTTATCCTTGCCCTGAGGCGACGGTGTGGGGGGGGGGAGAGAGAGAGGGGAAGGAAGCGAGGAGATGATGATGACCGTGTTGGGAAGGGAGAGGAGGGGATGAGCTGGGAGAGTAGCTGGGTTTTGGGCTGGAGTAAGGAATAAGGGAGAGAGAAGAGGTAAGATTAAGGAAGGAAGAGGAGGAGAGAGAATTTACTTGGCATAAGCAGAGACTAAAGCATGAAGGAACAGAACGTAAAGGGAAAATGAATGAAAAAGAAGAAAAAAAACAGATGATGAAGAAGAAGAAGAAGAAGAGAAGAAGAACAACAACAATACATACATCGGTTAGATGGAGTTATTCAATCAACACAAAATTAAATGCAACACTCAACAAAAAGGTTAAAAATATATATATATATATTCGTAACTTCATTTAAGTTGTGCACCAAGAGTCTGTTGTTTACTGTATTTCTGAGTTTCACTAAAACTAGAAAGGCAGTGTGTAAAAGGTCGAACAAAAGAGTTGCCTTGATGATTAAAACCACTTGATCAGCATTACTGGTGTTTTGGAGAATGTGTGTCAGGAAGACTCAACAATGAGGCTGTATCCTTGGCTCTGTGTGCTGCATGTTGACTCGGTTTAATGAGAGTAACGGTATGTACTGACGTGTTGGTATTACTCAACACATAATTATACACGAGTACACACGAACACATATACGTACACAGTTTTTGTGGATGACTGTAAGAGTCGCATTTTAACTGGTCTGTGTGACTCCCTGCCACTTGCACCTTACCGGTTTATGTGTATGTACAGTATACCCCATATGCCAATATTACCTTCTGCGATATGTATGCAGTTTATAGCGATATCTGTAACTGTAAATTATAACGCTAACAGTCAAGTGTGTGTGTGTGTGTGTGTGTGTGTGTGTGTGTGTGTGTGTGTGTGTGTGTGTGTGTGTGTGATGACTATGTACTCGCGTGTCATGCATTACTTATCAATAGCACAATAAATTCCTGTGCATGCCAACATAACACCGTGACAGTTTAATTAACTACTTCAGCGGCACACCTGACGGAGCCAATGTGTGTGACGGATCTACAGGTACCCTTCACTCATCGCTGGTGTATTTATTGGCAGCACCAATAAGTGCTGCCAATAAATACACCAGCGATGAGTTGTGATGCTTTGTTCGGGGCCTGGCAGGGTAGGTGGGTGGGAGAATGGGTGGGTGGGTAGGTGAGAGGGCACTTGGGTGACAGGGTGGCTAGGGTAGGTTGGTGGGAGGATGGATGAGTGGATGGGTTGGTGAAGGGGTAAATGGATGTTGCGTAGTTGTGATGGGTTGACAGGTAGATGGGTGGGTGGGTGAGCAGGTTGGTGTGTAGATGTGTCGGTGGGTAAGGGGTAGATGCAGTACGTAGGTGGATGGGTGGCTGCAAGGGAGGCAGGTAACCTGGTGGGTGGGTAAATAGGCGGGTAGGTTGGTGTGAAGGTACGTAGTTGGACTGGTAGTTGGGTAGGTGGGCATGCAGAGAGGGAGACAGGCAGGCGAGTAAGTAGGTAGATAAAAGTATAAGCAGGTGGGTGTATATTTTGATGGATGAATGAGTTACAAGGAGCAGAGGTATGACTATCTATCAAACTATTCCCAGACGCCATTATCCCGCAAGGGATGGCCACTTGACTTTGAGCTAGTTGTTTCACAGGGAGGGGCACTAACCCTCCACCAACCCACTTACTGACACGTAGGGAACACGTATGGTTTGGTTAGCCTATACGGTTACCACCCAGCGTTGTAAATGGTTTCTTGACTTACAGGAAACGATTAGGCTTGTCACTCACTGTAAAGCCACCTGTAAAGGAAAGAAAGGCTGTAAGAAGTGACAAAAGATGGAAGGAATAGGAAGAGAGGAAGGCAGGCACAGAAAAAGAATGATAAAGACTAAGGAAGAAGTAGGCAGCACTACATCAAGTGAGTGGATGATGGTCGCCACCACCTACCACACTTCTCCAAATTCCATACGACATTCTGTCAGCATCGGCATTACCCCCACCACCACCACCACCGCCACCACCACCATCACTATCGTAATACTAAGGCAATTAATATGTTTCTTCAACTACAACTATACCCTCCCCTTCATCCTACTCTGCACTCTCCTTTATCCCAAAACCTTCTCATCCCTCTTCAACCATCCAGAATGCAATATCATTTGAACCTTACTGCCTCCGCTGCCCCCACCTTTTTCTCTATTTCTCTTCCTCTGTGTCTCCATCATTCTCCATGCCCTGCCGTATTTCTCTGCCATCTTCCACCCAGATTGGATTTTCTTTCTCTGGTTTCTCCACAGACTGAACTGAGGTAAGGTTGGAACTGCATTTAGAAAACTGAAGCTTAGAGCACGAATGAGATATCCTTCGCCCTCGATTTTATATCTACCAATCTATCTCTAGTCAGACGCCTTAATCCAAGGAGGGGGGGGGGAGGTGGCCACGAGCAAATTGCCTCAATGTCGCCCTGCCCTCCGCCATCAAGCTGTCCTCATCCAGTTCACACCACCTCATTTATTACTTCTCCATCTAATCCTCGGTGTCCCTCTCTCCTTCTCTCCCTCCACCTCACTAGCATGAAGTATCCCAATCAATCTTTCACTGTTCATTCGCTCCACATGGCCAAATAATGCCAGGGTATTTCTAACACTTTCCATAACATTCCCATTAACATACATCGTATTACATTTGTATACATCATACACCAAATAAGCCTGAATAACCTGAAGCTACAAAACTGAGTACAGGGACCTGAGTGCTAACAGCCAACTACGTAGCGTATTTCGGAAATATCTGTGTATTCCCTGTGATCCAGGCATTTTCAGTCAGGAAATTCTGTCAGTGCCACAAACGCCTCTCGTATCCACCTGCTTCCTTGATAGCGATTCCTGTGAAAATATATACACACATACTATTTACACGCGTACACACACACACACACACACACACACACACACACACACACACACACACACACACACACACACACACACACACACACACACACACACACACACACACACACACACACAGGAAAACTTGCCCCAATCATATATTAATATATTGGGCATATATTAGGCTTTTATCAATTCAAAAGTTCACTCACTTTATGTAGCTCGTTATCGTCTCTCCTGCCCATTCCGGTTTAGTAAACAAGTCTAATTAGTTTACCAGGAACGAACAGCATTTTATTAATAATAAGCTCGCACTGATTAAAAAAAAACAAAAAAACACACGCCCCATGGCTTTCCTCGTGCTTAAGATATTGTTTGTCACAGGCTTCATTTTTCACAGTGAAGAGCGACAGGCTGATAACACTCTCAAATGGGATTTTTAAGAACAGCGTCACCATGGCCAGAGGGGGAAATCTCAGGGACAACTGAGAAGTGGAAGTTGCTGTGAATATTTATGTAGGGGTGATGGTGTGTGTTGCGCAGAAATGTGGATGAGGGGGAGGGAAGAGGGAATTGTGGATAATGGAAGGAAGAAGGAAGGATAGAATGTTGTGGGAAAAGGAAAGAATCAGAGAAAGAGAAAGAAGAGGGAATTGTGGAGGAATCTGACACTGAATCAGCAAATGGAAATTGCTGTGTAAATTTATATGGATATGTGAGAATATTTAGCAAGGGTGTGGATGAGGGAGAAAGAAAAGAGGAAACTGTGGTAAAGGGAGAAATGAAAAGAGGAGAGACAGAAGGGGACTTTACTGGGAGGGAAAAACAGTGCGAGAGGAGAGGGTTTTGTGGAAAAATCTGAGACTGTGTCAGAAAGTAAAATGTGTTGTGAAAATAAATGTGGTGTGTTGTATTGGAGTGTGAATGAGGATTATGGTTACAAAAGAGATACAGCGGGTGAGAGGTGTTTTGTAATGTATAACCGCTATGAACGTGTAATATGTGATTCTTGACTGTGTCAAAGAGTTTAACTGTTTAGGTGACAAGCTTAGTATGACACGTGGGCCAAAGGCTTGCTCAGTTGCGATAGTTAAAATAAATAGTTTAGAAAACTACCGCTACTAACCATGATAATGCTTTCCTTCTATAATAAAGACAAATGATATCCTTCATGAGTGAGAAATGTCATGCTTTGTGGACACTGAATGGCATGCATTTATGGACGATGATGTTCGTATTTTTAAACGTAATCTAATAAGAATGGTAAGATGGACGTGTAATATCACAGTGAGAGATGCAACATTGCGTGCAAAATTTAGAGGACGCTAAAGTGTTAGTGAGGTGACACATACGGGCAGGCTGCTGTGGTATGGCTATGTGCAGAGAAATGTGTGAGAGTAACTGGGTGAAGTGATGTACACACATGAACGTGGTGACAGAATGCTCATCCAAACAGATCAAAGAACAAGTGGGATTGGGCCACGCATACGAGTACGCCAGAGAGTTAACACTCACAAGTCCAGTAGTTCTCTAGTACATCAACAAATTTCATCACAGCGTCACATGTTATGGCTTGGATGCTAACACCGAATCGCCAATGGTAGCGATTTCTTATTCAATATTGAAGTGATGGTACAAGTAGGTGTTTGTTTTCACGAAATTACAAACCTTAACCTGTTTCTTGCTCCATCCGGGGGGTCACTATTGCGCCCTTAAGGTAAGCAGTTCACTTCTCTACCACTTGTCCACACGCCTGAAGTTGAACCATACATACATACATTCATTTATACACACACATATAATTGACACTGTTTGTGTGTAATCCAGCATACTTACAGGAATGATGGACAGCTTGCAGTAACCCTCAATCATGCTACCGTAAGTATTATTAATTTCGTTGCTGTTACATACAGACGATTTTGTTCAGGTGACAGAAGACTCACTGAACTGGAGGAGGCTACATATAACCTTCATTAACTCATCCAGTATTACAAATACTTCCTAAGTAAAATAAAATCGTTTGGTGGTGGCCGAATTAAGAAAAAAAAAGTCACTTGGTTGAAGTTGTGAAGAAAACTAAATGACAAGCATATGATGGAAAACGTATTTAACAATGACCAATGCCACTACTGCTGTAAGCATTACAATTTGGATAAATATAGCACTAAATCCCAATATAATATTAACTTTAATGCTAGATGAGGTGAGAAATCTGGTTACTTTCTCATAACTAACAGATGTGATTGAGCATAACAGGTGAAAGTTGGAGCAGAGCCACAACAGCAGAATAACACCCACCCCACAACACCACGTAGGTACCTCTGAAAGTATAAAGAAAAGTTATTACACAGGTACACGTATGAATGTTTAATTATATTTTATTATAGTCATTATACTTTCTAATCATTATTACTAAAAGTACTTTCTCGTCCTCATCACTTAACAATACTTTCCAATATCAAGTGTTCATTGCATATTTTCAATTTCCCATTACTTATCAATACTTTCCAATATCAAGTGCTCATTAAATATTTTCAGTCTCCCATTACTTAACAATACTTTCCAATATCAAGTGCTCAACCCTAGAAAGGAAACCCTGTGTTTCAGTAACGTTAACGGAAACCCCGGGAGAATTTCTCCCGGTTTTGAAAAATAAAAAAAAAATACTTATGTACAAAATTATTTTATTTTGAAGATATACAACGAAAATAGAGCTCTTCTTCTTTCATTTAACCTACTTTAAATCTAGTTTGTACCTTAAATTATTAATGATATTTAAATTTTAAAAAAGTAACTAAAAAGTGGAATTTTGGTATATGACTCTTCATAAAAAGAAAAACTACTGGCCCGATTGACTTCTTTGGCGGTGTGAGCAGTCTTTGGTCGTGCGAGCATACCCTGGCTGGGACCCACCCCTCTACCTCAGCTACAAACTGTATGGGAGACACACGAAAAAGGGGTATTTTTTCAGTAGGCAAATAATGTTTATTTTTGTTATTTATTCTCTTTCCACACTTTTACTATGGCAAACTTTGCTTGAAATGACACCAAAACATCACTGAAACATTACTGGGCAGCACTGCCCAGTGACGGTATGTCACAGACATTGGTGATCAAGGTGTGCAGGGAGCGGGGCAGGGAAGGTGAATGCAGCCGTGACTGTGCCCAGGGAGTGATTAGTGCCTTCCCCACTTTCAGCATGAAGTTCTTGCAGCTCACGCCACATTCTTGCTGTGTATGATGAAGGAGTTGACATTGGCAGCACAACACACGTTAACGGAAACTCTGGGAGAAATTCTCCCGAAATGCGATTTATGGACAAAACCCAGCGAGCGAGCCAGACCACACACCCACCCTCGACCGAGACAGACAATGGCCTGAAGGTACTGGGCGTGTCGGGCCGGACCCATGCTTCTGCATGGGTGAATCATGTGATCGTCTTGTGTGCCTGGAGGAAGTTCTCCCGGGGTTTCCTTTCTAGGGTAATACTTTATTCTTTCTACAGTACTCCTGATTTCTCACTGTATTCTCTACTTTGAATTATTCAAAATAATTTCTGCTCCCAATTTTTCACAATAATTTCTGCTGCTAATAACCAACATGCAGCAGCGCACCCGGCCTTGTACATAATCCCATCAGTACAGTGACACGTTTTATATTTGTCTTGTTACCCCAAGACGAGAAACAAACCATGCGGAAGCCCTTTATAATGAAGGGCTGAAAAAAGTCTCTCTGACCCCTCCTGCACATTATATATATATATATATATATATATATATATATATATATATATATATATATATATATATATATATATGTATTTCTTGCTACATCAAAACCATTTAGCTCTTTCACTCCCAGAACGATTTCTCTGGTATTCTCGCATCAGCTAGAAATTTATATTCAGTTCTGGAGATCCTTTTCGAGCTTGATAGGTTAGGTATTTCTTTTAATTGACCCCTTCACTACACAACATCTTTCTAGAATGGAAAAAAAATCATCTACTGGTAGCAAAAAATAATCAGTTACGTCACCAGATAGAAAGATTGACTCAGGGAAGGGGCGTCTCTCTCTCTCTCTCTCTCTCTCTCTCTCTCTCTCTCTCTCTCTCTCTCTCTCTCTCTCTCTCTCTCTCTTGTGTCAGGTAGAATAAAATCTTAGACTGATTTGTGAAATTGATGGGCACACAGACTGTTACTGTACTGTACATAGATAGATACAGACAATCAGACAGGTAGACTGATAGACATTTACACAGACAGACAGATACAGTGATAGGTAGAGTGATGGATAAATAGGCTGATAGGAAGGTAGATAGACGGATGAAAACATGGGCATGGATACACAAGTACGAAAGCCAAAATGTAACCTTTTCATTCTTGATAGTTTCCTTTCTAAACACACGCACCAACCGACAAATACTTACCTACATCACTACCAAACATATCTTTTCTCGTAACAGCGTCGACTGCAAATAGTTCTTAACCTGAATTACCCTTCCCACACTGTAAACATTGTACTGTTTATAGAATGCTTTAAGATTGCTGTATTCATGGTAATCGCGGATAATGCGCCTTCCAGCCTAACCTGCCGATGCTGCCAAAAATAATGATAAACACAGATGATTTCATCACCTACATATTCAGTGTAAGTAGCTAGGAAAATCATAGAGCAAACTATGTCCCTTATAGAGTCCAGATATTCTCCACAACATTTTTGTCACTTTGCAACAACAATAACACACAAAAAATACTACCACTAGTAGTAGTAGTAGTAGTAGTAGTAGTAGTAGTAGTAATGATAATATTATTAATATAATTATTTTTTATCTTCATTTCTATGGTTGATATCATGATCATCATCATCATCATTATTTACTCATAACTCAGTACAAGTACTGTGTGCTGGTGGTCCCCAGCAGGGTGGAGTAATACTACCTGGTGTCTGGTGCCTCACAAACACGGCAATATTCACCAGTACAGACTCTGGTCTGTATGCTGCCTGGGAGACCCAGGAAATATTGGCCTAAATATGATAAACGATTGGGTGATTAGTGGGATTAATTAGTGCAGGGATTATGAGAAGTAGTAGATATTTATACACGAGAGAGAGAGAGAGAGAGAGAGAGAGAGAGAGAGAGAGAGAGAGAGAGAGAGAGAGAGAGAGAGAGAGAGAAATTCAGTAGGATGCAAAATGTTAAAGTTATCATTTTCTTAATAAAATAATTGATATAAATACACGATTTTGTAAAGAAAGCTTATTTCACTTTTACAGTGTAATGAATTAATATGACTTGTTACAAACATTTCTCGTTAGTTTTTGCTGTTCATGGTAACTTACCAGGTGGCGGAAAACATGTGTATATTACGTGGTTTCGCATACTGATTTCATGAAATTTAGATGACAGATGTCCTGGTGGTATTTTATTAAAGTTATTTTCTACATATTATTTATTCTCTTCGTCTTGTTAATAATTTCTTACAATACATAACAGAATCTATCTATCTATCTATTGCCAGACGCCTCAATCCCGTTTGGGGTGGCCACAAACAAATCGCCTCCAAGTCGCCCTGTCCCCCGCCATTTCACTGCCCTGCTCCCAACTCACACCCCCCTCTCTCATATACCTCTCCACCCCATCCCTCCATCTCATCCTCGGCCTCCCCCTCCCTCTTCCCCCCTCCACCTCACTCACATACACTCTCTTCGTCAATCTTTCACCCTCCATCCTCTCCACATGGCCAAACCACCTCAGTGTGTTCCTCATAACGCTTCCTATCACATCCACATCCACACCACAACGCTCCTTTATATCCTCATTCGTCAGCCTGTCTCTCCATGTGCTCCACAGGCTCCTCTTAAATAACTCATTTCCACTGCTGTCACTCTTGACTTGTGTCCTTCCAACAACGTCCAAGCTTCACTTCCGTATGTTAGAGGTGGTATCACAATACTGCCATGTAGTAACTTTTTCACTTCCATGCTCACTTCCCTGTTTCTTATTACTGCTTTCAAAGAACCAGCAACCTTTCTTCCCTGCCGTACCCTTTCAAGCACTTCACCCTCCAAACCTCCATCCTTACTCATCACACTACCCAAGTACTTAAACGTACTCACATTTTCCAATTCCTCACCATCCAACCTCGCTGTACATTCACTGACTTCACCTCTCTCAAAGGCCATCACTTTACTCTTCCCTACATTCACCTTTAGATTCCGTTTCTTACACACTCTCCCAAACTCATCCACCAAGCCTTGCAGCTCCCCTTCGTCTTCACTCAACAACACAGTATCATCTGCAAACAACAGTACAGGGAGTTTCCAAACACTATCCTCTCTCACCAGGGCCACTCCAACATCCACTACCCTACCTTGTACCTCTTTTATTATCCCATCCATGTCCAGATTGAACAACCATGGAGACATGACACATCTCTGTTTCAACCCAACTTTCAAAGAGAAAAATTCATTTAGTTCACCATCCACACGCTCTGCAGCCTTCGCACCATCGTATATATTCTTCACAGCATTCAACAACTTCCCATCTACTCCATATATTCTTAACACTTTCCACAATCCTTGTCTATCCACCCTGTCATATGCTTTCTCCAAATCCATGAAAGCCGCATACAACTTCTTTCCCTTCTCTAGAAACTTTTCCACTAAAGATCTAAGAATGAATATCTGATCTACACAACCTCTTCCCTTCCTAAAGCCTCCCTGTTCTTCTCCAACTAGTTTCTCTGTTCTTTCTCTAATTCTGTCTATAAGTATCTTACCATACACTTTTCCTATTATACTAAGAAGACAGATGCCCCTATGATTACCACACACTTCTTTTTCCCCTTTTCCTTTGTACAAGGGAATAATTATACCTGACTTCCAATCCTCCGGGACTCTACCTTCCTCCCAGGCCAATCTGCACATCTTCCACATCCATTCTACTACTATCTCTCCCCCATGCTTCAGTATTTCACCACACACTCCATCAATTCCTGGGGCTTTCCCCTATTTAACTTTCTTCATTGCTTCCACAACTTCTATCCTACTGACTTCTTCCTGTCTTCTCACCTCCCTCCTTCTCCCAGCCATTCCCCAGCCACTTATACTCCCATTACTTCTATCCTCTATGTTCAACAATTCCTTAAAGTGTTCTCTCCATCTGCTCACTTTTTCTCCCTTCGCCACTAGTAATCTACCATTTTTATCTTTCACTCCCCTGCTTACTTCACTTCCCCCCTTGTCTTACTCTTTTCATCTCTTTCCAGAACATTTTCTTACAGTCCCTTCACTTTACACTCAAATTCCTTCCAAATTCCTCATCCACTCTCTTTTTACTCTCTTACTAATTTTTCACCTCTCTCTTTCTTTCTACATATAACTCTCTCTTCCGCCTCTCAACTTCTTCCACGCCCCTGTTTCTCATCCATTCATTGTATGCTTTCTTCTTTTGTGCCACAGCCTGTTTCACCTCTTCAGTCCACCACGCTGTTCCTTGCACCCCCCTCCGTCTTCTCTTCCTTCCACACACCACATCACATATTTGCATATTATGCGTAGAGAATAATATTTTTTGCAATAAATTCTATACAGATTCACTAAGGTTAATTTCTGTGCTTCATAACAAGCCCCATAAAAATTTCGTTAACAAATGCACCTTGGTTTCGTTAGCAAATTCGCGATGGTTTCTAAATCCATCTTGTTTTAATAACTTCTCTCCACCTTCATCATAAAGCTGTGTTCTTGTCAATACATCATCCAAAGCTCTGTAGGAAGTACGAGTTTTCCAGGTTTTCGTATTAAATCAATTTTTTCCTAATACATCCCTCATGTATTCGCTCACCAGTTCCCGAAGGTTTCCCAATACATCCCTTTAGCTTTCGTTAATAAACTTTCCAGAATTTTTTTTATAAATTCTCCACGGCTTCATAAAAAAAAAAAAAAATCTTGATTCTATTCTATATGTATACCACATCTTATGTTTTCCTGATCACGATTTCGTAATAATTTTTCCAAATCTTCATAATCAATTCTCCATGGTTGTGTACTAAAATTGATTAAATTTCACTCATAAATTCCTGTCATCTTCATTGGTTGGGAAAAAAATCAGCGCCCTGGACGCGCCCTGGTGACGTGAGGCCCAGTCAGTATGGAGGTGTTTTGTTGGCCTGATATTCCTTGGCTCACGGCAAAAACACGGCACCTAGGGAGTTTCTAAAAAAGCTTGATGTACCGCGCCAATCTGCTCTGAGTAGGTGCCGAGGGAGGGGGGGAGGGTTGAGATTAAGGTTAAATTGTTGGCGGTGGGGGTGAGGAAGGTGGTGTGGTGGTGAAGGTGAGGGAAGTAATTTGGTAGTGGTGAGAAAGTAGTAGTAAAATTTGTGGTGGTGGCTGAAGCGGTGTAATGGCTGGTAGTGTGGTGGGTGTGGTGGAGTGAAGTGGTGGTGATGTTGTGTTATTGTTGTAAGGAAGGTGGCTGATTTCATAGCGTATTTCGTATGGTGTGAATGTTATGGTGATCTATGGTAGGGAAGAGTGTGTGGTGGTATTGTGAAGGCTGGTGTGTTGTGTGAATGGTGCAGGTGTGGTAGTGTAATGGTGTTAATTACAGAGGTGGCGTTAATCTGTGAAATTATTGATGTGTAGATGATAAGGGTGTAATGGACTGTGGAATGGTTACTGAGATGGAGAGGGTGTGTGGTGGTGTTGGCTGGTGATGAGAGAGTGTGATAATCTTTGGTGGTGGTACTTGACAGTGAAGGAAAAATGACGATGAATGTGGTGGATGTGGTAGTTGTAGTTGTGGCTGTGGATGCAGTGGTTATAGTCTTCTAAGATAACAGGCGGTGAGAAGGCAGGAAGTGATGGTGAAAGTGGATGGTGGTTGTAGTGGGCAGTTAAGTAATTGCTGTGGCGGTCGTGATGGTAGTCGTAACAATAATAGTACCACTAGAAATGGTGATATTGGTGGAATGGTAATGGTGGTGGTGTTAGTGCTGGTGATAGTTGTATTGATAATGGTGGTGTGTGGTACTGGTGATGGTGGTGATGGCTGAGATTTTTGTGATACAGTGACATAACAAATTGTAGTGCTAACGATGGTAACGATAGTGGTGATGGTAGTGATGGTAGTGGCGGCAGAGAAGTTGGTGGTACCGCAAAGTTACTGACTGCGACAATAAGAGCGAGAACAACGGTGATGGTGGTAATGGTAATCATGATACTGTAGACGAGGATGCTGCTGGCACGACTGGGGAGTGACAGTGGCACTGATGAAAATGCTTGTGTTACGGGTTATGGTGAAACTATAGGAGAAGCCAATTCTGTGTGTGTGTGTGTGTGTGTGTGTGTGTGTGTGTGTGTGTGTGTGTGTGTGTGTGTGTGTGTTTCTCTGTGGCATATTATAATGGATTAATAAATCACTGTGACATGAAAAATTGAAGAACAATAGCTAGTAAAAAAAAAAAAAAGAGAGAGAGAGAGAGAGAGATGTTGGAGAAATAACAGAGGAAGAGAAGAATGGAGATAAGGGATGAGATTAAAGAGGAAATTATGATAAGCAGGTCAAGCAGATGGATAACCTATAGAATGAAATGAGGGGTTTTTGAAGAGTAACACAAACGAAAACCATGTCAATTGCACAACAGTGGAGAAGAACGACAAAACAAATGTTTAACATAATATATACATGAAGGACGTTATAAAAAAAAAATATTAGTGAGAGCGAAAAAAAAAGAGAGAGAGAATATCTATAATGCAAGAGGGAGACACGAAGGTAAATGGAGGGATAACGGGAAAAAGCGATGAGTAGGAGACGGCCGGCGCAGAGAGGATGCGGGTGACGGCGAGAGCGGTGGTGGGGTGGAGATGAGGTGGGGCAGGAGTGGTGGAGGTGTGGAGTTGGGGTAAGGTGTGGAGGTGGGGTGGAGAGGGAATGGAGGTGAGGTGGACAGAGGGGGGGGGTGTAGGCTGAAGGAACAAAAATGGAGGAGAGGTGCGAGGGGATGCGGGCTGGAGGAGAAAGGATGGTGATGGGTAGTGAAGGAGGAAGGGTGAGATGGAGGTGATGTGGTGGAGAGGTAGTGGTGAGGGGATGTGATGAGAGTAGGCTAGTGGAGGAATGATAGACCTGAGGAGGACAGCTGGTAGAAGGGGTGTAGCAGAGGGGAGAGATGGTAATGGGATGGTGGAGGGAAGTGCAAGTAGGAGAATTACCAGCAAATTTGCCAAAGTAAGGCTCCATCACTAGCCATCACCTCGCCCTGATAACACTGGCAGGCTTATTCTTACCGTTCTACGTTCACTCCTTTTCCCCATCATATATTTCCCTCCACTCCACACTCTTTCCTTACTTTTTTCGCTCATCTTTTCCTCCTCTTATTTTTGTATTACATCATCCTATTTTTATCTTTCTTCCTTGTGTTGATGCTTCGCTGTGCTTCCCTTTTCTCTTCCGTAGTCTCTAAATTTACTGTTTCCTGTCTTTTCTTTTTTACTCCCTCCATCTCGTCTTCACTCCTCTTCGTCAAGTCGTCAGGCGTTATCCTAAAATAAATCCCCACGGATTCATCTCAGTTAAACACCAGGTAAAGGCATCCGCTCGTGGACAGCGCTCAGAAAGTCTAACAATCTAAAAACACTTACAGCAACCTGGGCAAAAATTTGATTTATTTCAGTGTTTATTGGGGGGGGGGGGAGAAATGAAAAAATCGTGTAAGTTGCTGGCACATTCATCTGAAAGGCAAACAGAAGTAGATGAAACAGAAAGGAAGTGGTTTTCCGTGGCCAGCCCAGGAGCACTTGCATGAGAGTGCTTAAGCGACAAAACCGAGCATCACAATGTACACTGTGACAAGCTTTGCTCAACCAGTCGCACGCTCAACCTTGTTGTGGTCTTCCACGACCCCCTGGCTGAGAGATTTTGTTCCCTCCCTCTCTCTCTCTCTCTCTCTCTCTCTCTCTCTCTCTCTCCCCCCGCTTAACCTTATCCCTTTCATTCTCCCTCATCCACAACACCTCATTATTTATGCACAAAGACTCGGGAGCAACGCATGAAATTTTGCTTTAAAATCACTGCCGTTCTTCCAGCACTACCACCACCAACATTACCAACACCATCATTACCAACAGTCAGCCAAAATTAACAGTATACCTAGACATTTGGAAAGCTTTTGTGGAAAGTTTTTTCTCAAAAGACTGATGGATGTGAGACACGGAAAATAGCTTAATTTGAGCACGCGCGCGTTTGCTGGTAATGAAAAATATTGCACAAATTTTCTTTACTGTTTTTTAACTTAATGTTAGCGCGCGCTCAATAATTCTCTGGTGTAAACCTGAATAAAACAGGCAAGCGTACCAACTGCAGTGAAACATTAAACACTTCTGGACTCTCAGTTGAATAATATCACCTGGCGTCAGAAGAAATACAGTATTAGAACTGTCTCGGCCATCAAAGGGTTAATTATAACAGTATTAAGACTTTCAGACTTCTGTTACTAATTCTCAGCTAATTTATATCGTCTTACGTTAGCTGGAATAAAGCAGAAAATAGAGTTATTTCAGTCCTGTGAGAGTTAATACCTTTCTTTACTTCCCCGACTCTTCTATTCCCATATCACCACAACATTTTATTCCTCTCTCTCTCTCTCTCTCTCTCTCTCTCTCCGCCTAACCTCATCCCTTTCATCTTCCCTCATCCACAACATCTCATTATTTATGCACAAAGACTCGCGAGCAACGCATGAAATTATACTTTAAAATCACTGCCGTTCTTCCACCACTACCACCACCTCCACGATTATCACCACCAACATTACCAGCACCATCATTAACATCATCATCATTAACAAGAGTCAACCAAAATTAACATTATCTACCACTCCACTACCATAACCACCACCACCATCAATACCACTGCCATCATTTCCACCACTACCACCGCCGTCACGAAGATTACTATTAGGATAAATATTAATACTGTACTATCACCATCACCAAGAGATTCATCACCATCACTGCCGTAAAAATTAACAACACCAACATTACCACCACCATCACTGCCGTCAAAATTATCAACACCACCACCACCACCACCACAACTACCACCATCCTTATAACCACCAGCACAACCACCACCACCACTACCAGTACCACCACTAAACTGACTCCAACACTATAACCAGCACCACACATGCCAACATCCACCATTACCAGCTCCATACAAGTCAGCATCACTATAACTCCTGTCATCACAACCATTATTACTACTACCACCACCACCACCATGATCAGTATTGGCATCACAGCCACCACCACTTTACCAGAAGTACCACCATCAATTTTATCCCCCCCCCCTCCCCATCACCACCACCTCCACTATCACCACCACGAAACACTCCAGCTTTACTATGATTACATGTCACGGGGGAATGTGAATTTAAGAATTAAAAATGCCAAATATTACTTGAAGGAAGAGACAAGGAACTGACTTGTGAAAATCAAGTAGTGAGTTTTACTTTATTCTGTCTTACTTCGCCGATTCTCTCAGGACGAGAATTTATAAACTTTCTCAGCAGTACACAGCAGAGACTAATTATTCACGAGCGCTGATTGTTAGTACTGTTATCCTCTTGAGAAAGTGACTCCACCCCTGACAATCAGTAACTAGTACTAATAATAATGGACAGGTTCTTGCCGGTGCTTAACTCCTGGCTGGCACAACGGATTTAAATTTAATACAAAAGAACTCGCCTAAATACCAGGTGTGAATAATGTAAGGAGTTTGTGCAAACTGGGAGCGGCAAACTGAAGTAAGCTTAATGTGGAGAAATAAAACACGATTCTAAATACATTAAGCTCAAAGAAAAGAACTGTAAATTTATTGTTTACAATAAAATAAATTAACGTTATACGAGTCTCAAAATGAACTCAAAGGGGGAATTCACGGTCACAGAGGGACTCATGAATTCAAATAACAAAGGAAATACACTCATTCGCTCATTCAAAGCTAATCAAACTTAAGCCTAGAAAAACGAACAGAAATACTGGTCAGTGGAGGGACGGAGTCGAAACTACGAAAGACTGGGCATCTGCATGTCGAACACAAGTGCTGCTATTCGCTGCTAAGCTCACTTCACCAATCACCGTCTAGGTGGAGATCCAGGGAATCGCTGTACAATGGAGACGCTGCTCTCTATGCTGGGCACAAACAATCCTACACTCGAGGCGGTCAAAAGCTGACTGAGTTCAAACTGGGAAAGGGATAAGAGATGACCATGTTCACAGGATAAAGGCATGGCCTAACTTCAACGGTCAACGGAGAGACGGTGAATGATATACACACGGAGTAAAATCACTCGGTGAAAGCAATAATGTCGTGCATAAGAGTGGTCACTTATGACACAGTGACAAATGTTCTGAAAACCATCCCAATGGAAGTGCATATGAGGACTGTTGAACTGAGTGATACCCAGTGGGAATTCCACTAGAGTTCGTGGTTTCTCACCAAAGTACAATGTCACGAATTTGTATAAATACACAATCACGCGAATTCGTGACATTACACTCTACGAATATGCACTGGGCAGGGGTGGTGGTGGTGGTGGTGGTGGTTATGCATAGAGCCAGCATCAATCACTTGGAGGTATTTTAGCTCCACTCAACCATTCAACCATCCATCAGGCAAACAGACAGATGATGGAACGCAAATTCACACACACACATACACACACACACAGCGGCTAAGAGGTTGAGGTGAGGCGGGGAGTGCCCTTTGTCTTAGCTCAAGGCAGGTCAGGCTCAAGGTAACAGTGTCGGTGGTAAAGTCAGCAGGCGTCCTTGTATCCATTATCAGACTTTCTTTTTTACTTTATTTATTTATTTATTTATTTTGCTTTGGGGAAGTCTTTCATATTAAAATGGTCAGAGTTGATGTTCTTTTCATGCTGGAGATGTTTCAAGTTATTTACACTACATATGTTTAACTCAAGATTTAACTTAATAATCTATAGTTTCCTTAATAATCTTAAGCTCTTATACTAAATTAACTTAATAAAATCGCATAACGTTAACTGCAATAAGATGATTTTTAAAAAGCAGCTAACAACGCAGGTGTGGAACGTGAGTGAGCAAGGGAATATTTCTGGCTTGTCGCAACTGCATTTGGCTCTGTGTTGGATAGTTAATGACACCACTGGAAGTCATTTTTCATGACAGTTTCAAAAAGGTACTACATGCATGACTGGCCTAATTGCTGAGGGAAAAAGAAAAAGTTTTGTAGTTCTTGCCTATAAAAAAAGGCAATTGATTTTGGCGTTTTTCAGCTACAATTGGCCCTTAAAGAAAAAGTTTGATATCACTGGTAGTAAAATTTCATGACAATTTGAAAATGATATGACATACTACAACTGGTTTAATAGCAAAAAAGAAAACGATATTCTGGTCCTCCTCAAGCAGGAAAATTTTACAAATCATATCAGGCATAACTTTTACACACCAAATTTCAGTTAAAGTGTTCTCGCTCACTTCGGTCCTTTGAACAGAACATCGGATTTTTTTTTTTTTCCAGTTTTTCTTTATATCTTCCACTGCTTTGCCGTCCAACTCTTTTTCTTCACGAATTCCCTGATCTGTGCATCAGTACAACCATATCACTCACAGGCACTCCAAGGGTAACATGTGTCATCACATCTCACTCTTGACTTCTAACCTTCCAATAACGTCCACATTTCGCTCCTGCCTGTACCTTACCGTAACTCCTTCAGCCCAAAGACTTCATTTTTTATATTTGTCCTGAACACCACATCATTAACCCCCCCCATCCCGACCACTTTTCCACCACTGACTCCCCCCAATCCCGACCATTTTTGGATTTTTTTTGGGGGGGGCTCAAACCTCCGCTTTTGGTGAGAAACATCGAAAATTCATAGAGAAATCGCTCAACTGAGGTTTAAAATACTCGATCCAGGTAGGAGTACCTCCTTACCTTACAGGGTTTTCTATCAGGCTGGCTGCAAAGAAAACGAGTTCTATGGGAGGATAACTATTCCACACCACTCATAAACGGTATTTATTTATTTATTTGGTACGAATTTATATGTAGTACGAGAGTATATTGGTTTGCAAACAGTAATATAGGCATTATAAGCATTGTTTCACTCACTAACTCATCACCATTCCTGACCTTTTTTTGCCACATTACCTGATCATCATTTCTGACTGTTTCTTCCTCTAATGTTTGTCCTCCACATTGTCATTGATTGGGGAATCACTCTGGCCCTGAATTTCGTACCGTGGCATGACATGGCTTTACTGGCCAGGTTACTGATAACATGTGAATTGCTGAGAATAGGGCATGCAGGGGGGGGGAGGAGGTCATGCTGGGTAAGGCATTGTCCCTGCCTGGGATCTTGTAGAGGAAGGTGTCCCGTGTATACGTGCCAAAAATCACTCGCGAAAATTGAAAATTGTGCAAATTAGGGACCTTGCAATTGATTCGCGTTATGTACGTCGACGGGATTGGCAGTGACAAAACGTGTGAACGCTAATTCACGTTGACGGGACGCCGCAGGTTAAAATCAACTTTGGAGAGACTTTTCGAACCGGGTGAGTTAGATGTACCTTCTGCAACTCCTTCAATACTAGATGTCTTTCCTAAGTTGAATAAAAACATGTGGAGGTAAGAAGAACAAATATATAATGGACATCATCTGATATACAGGATTTAAAATGAAATTAATACTGTACACTCTCATCAAACTGGTTCTTTACTCCCACTCTTACATTCCTGTTTCTTGTTACTACTCTCAATCCCCCTGCGACTGTCCTTTCTTGTTGTACTCTTTCCGCTGATTCATGTCCTATACTACCATCTTCATTAACTGCGTTGCCTGAAAACGTAAGTACCATCACATTATTTGTTCATGCGTCATTTAGTTAACATCCAGTAACTCTAAATGCGCCTCGAAGAGTATAAACCTACATTACATTTCACTCGCAACACCCAGTTCCTTCACTGTACCCGGCAACTTTAACTCCTCATCGCCTACAAGTACAGCATCATCTACTAATAGAAATGCAAACAGCTCCCTTTCTTTACTGTCTCTTCAGATCCCTTCCCCTCGCCCCCCAAGTGTTCTCGCTTTGAGTTATCCCTTTTCTTCTTCAGAAAGAGGGGAGACTGAAAGGAGTCAATGAGACGAGGGGAGACAGAAAGCCTTTGATTCCACCCTTTTTAGACGTGCCGTATGTAAACCTTCCCTCCACACACACAGTACTTCCATACACGTAACAAATGTACTCTATACTGCCGAACGAGGACACTAGACAGTCATCGGTTGTACAGGGTTGAAAATATTAAGAAGTCAGTTCAGTGTGATGCTGACTTCTCTTACAAAATCAGTTCCCCAGGGGTTACGTGAGTGCTGAATTACTCCATGCATTTCTTCAGCACTGCCTAACTGCTGCCTCTGTATAAAGGCCTTCTTCCCCAAGGGTAAAAGAGAGCAGTGATGAGTGCGGTTCACAAAATAACAAAAGACACTTTTAAGAGGAGTGAAACGAAGTTTTTTTTTTTATTTCCTCTTCTCCCCTAATCCTCTTACTCTTTCCTCTTCTGATGTAATGCTGTATCGTTATCTCTTTTTAATAAATATTACAGTGAACATTGTCTTCATTTCTCAATACTGCATGCACTTTTTAATACGGTAGGTAAGATTCACCCTTCTATCCTCACTTTCAGCCTTTACTTAAAAATTCAGTGTGGTACCAGAGTTAGTCCGTATTCCTTGTTCTTTATGTAAACAACAGGTCACTGTGGATCATGCTTTCCCAGTATATCTATCGATGACTTGTCTTTCACACACAAACTGTACAGTACAGTCACCTTGAAATGGATCAGTCTTGATTTTAGCATTCTTTTGTTTGAATGTCTTTAGGTATCAATTACCCTGCCATAAAGCCGCCACTCCCATCTGTTATTAAGGGATTTATCTGCATTTACGAAATCCTGTTGTGTTCTGTATTAACACTTGCAGTACGATGGTGTCTTTTCTTTTTTATTCCTGCTACCTATGAACTGGTGAGCTACAACGAGACGTAGCGGATGTTAGATGCAACTTCACGAACACCACCTTTATTAGTTGGTTTGTTTTCATCTGAGGGAACTGGACCACTCATGCAAATTGAATATTTAGACACGGTGACGTGAAAATTGATAAGCCTTACTCGTGAAACAGAAATGAGTCTCCTTGGTTACTAGTCAAATTTACCCTCCAGGCTGACTACATTTGCCATTAACTGAGCTGGTAAAGGTTAGGGATTTTTATCAGACGATATCAAACAGGCAGATAATTAGATTACGGTGATGTAAGTTATGTAAAACCGCGTATCAGCAGCAGGACAACAGATATAAGTTACGTCCTGGGTTAATGGGGTTTAACTGCTACCTATCTTGCCGGGGATGGGCACCAGAGGGGAGGCCGTGGTTACGGCAGGACGGGAGGGGACTTGACTATTTCCCCTTGAGGTGCTTTGAGGGACAAATCTTCAGGCATCCGCTTCTTTTCTACAGTCAGGTATGAGTCTGAGTGGGTCGTATGGTGTAAGTGTAAGGGATATCAACGGGTCAGATATTTACATTTACCAACTAAGAAATTTACACACCGGCAAACGGATAGCTTACGCACATTCATGCATATATAGGCTACCACTTACAGATATGCTGTAACACACACACACACACACACACACAGAACAATAAATTACATCCCAGAAGGCAGGGGGTTAAAATTCTCGAGTGAAATCATCGGAAAGTCTGACGTACGAAGACAGGCTAAGACATGTGTCGGAGATGAAATCTATGTGGGTTAGTTTGGAAGAAATAAGGTTACGGATTAACATGATATGACAGGACCGGTGAGGAGGAGGAGGAGGAGGAGGAGAAAGGGAGGAGTACAAGGAGGAGGAAGGCGATGATGATGATGATGATGATGATGATGGTGATGATGATGATGATGATGATGATGATGTTGATGATGATGAGGAGGAGGATGGAAAGGAAGAGGAGGATAATGAAGAAGAGGAAGAGGAGGAGATATCTGCCATACCTCTCACCAGGAATAAAAAAATCTAAGAAAAAGGAAATTATGGTGAAAAGCAAAACAAATTCAAGAGGACAATGCGAGGACAAAAAAAAAAAAAAACGGAGAAATAAACGAAGAATTGGTAAAGCAGGATGAGAAAATGAGAACAGAAAAAAAGGACACGAAGATTAATGGGAAAAAAGACTCTTAGGGTAGGGATAAGAGAAAATTAATTGACGGAGAGAGAGAGAGAGAGAGAGAGAGAGAGAGAGAGAGAGAGAGAGAGAGATACCGATACATTTTATTGACCCCATCTAATACAATTAGGAATCACATATACATTTGAATTCTGAAGCCCAGGTCTGTTGAGCTGGAGCTCTTGTACAGACTCCTTACTAGACTTACTATGCCGAAGAAAAACAAACGAGACCTACAGATAACGCAGACTTATTTAAAAATTTGTAACTGTAGTTCTCACAAGTCATTACACACATACATAACATTATGGATATACACTTACTAACATATATAATGAAAAGATATATACAGTACACAACTAGACAGGTTATACACAAGTAACAGATATTTTATACAATACAACAGGAGAAAGTAATGAATATATAAAAAGATTTAGAGATACTAATTAGTATTTAAAAACCTTTGTTTCATATTATGCTAAAAAACATCACATGATGTAATACACTTTAAATCTTCTGTTAGCTGGTTCCAACATTTCACTCCTCTAACCATTATACTATGCTGCGCATAGGATGTTCTACATAATGGGAGTCTCAGATCATTTGGCCTTCTGCTCTCTGGATTCTGTGATATAAACTGATAACCACTTTCAGTTGGATATATGTACAATGCTTTATATACAAATATGAGAGTCTGGAGTGATAAAACGTCAGATAATTTAAGTAATTTGAAGTCTTTGAACAGAGAGTTTGTGTGGGCATAACGCTGGCTGTTGGTCACAACACGTATCAACTTTTTGTGTGTGATTAAAAGACTAACAAGGTTAGTTTTAAATGTTCCTCCCCATATAGCTGAGCAATACAACAAGTGTGGATAAGCTAATGATAGGTAAATTTGTTTTAAACATTTAATGGTAATATTATTTCGAATATTATAATCTACAGAGAGAGAGAGAGAGATTCAGTTCCATCCCTTCGCCCCATCTCACGTACCTCCTTTAAGAAGGAACAATGGTGTGGCCGTGGTTGGCTTGTGGCTACATTAATATTAAAACTTGATTCTTGAATATATTCCTGTCAGTTCACCACCTTGAAGGATTTGCTCATCAATGTGTTCTTAGCACAAATTTAAACTCAGTTCATTTTTTCCTTCAATCCATATCCCCTCTGGCCCTTTTTCCTCACAGAACCACAAATCTCACCCTCTACTGATATATCCCTATTTTGTTTTCCCGTTTACCATCTCCTCACAAACTTCCGTAACAAGGGCGGCACCTGTTGTTATATCAAATCCGAATATGCAGTTGACACAATTATAAGTTTCACTTCATCCAGTTTCTATTACTCGTTGTATAAACTGAATTGTCAAAATATTACCCAATATATCTGCGTAGTCCATCGTTCCCCCAGTACTTCTTCGGAACCCAGTGTATTTTATTCCATATCTACACACTAGAGTAACCTTAACCTTGCCCTTAGCACCGAAATTACCATTTTGGGTGATTTTAACATACATAATGTTGAATGCTTATTGCATTCTGCCACGATTTATGACACTGGTCTAGAGTGCGAGCTGTTTGCAATCTTGGATTTAATCTTGACAAATAATCCAGATCAATACAGGATAGAGGTATTGTCACCACTTGGATCCTCTGACCACAATCTCATCAATGTCTCATTAGTTAACCCCCCCCCACACCTCCCCGTTCTGACCCTGTCAGGGTGACCCGATGGCATTTTGATAGGGCAAACTGGGATGGATGTAGAAATTATATTGCTGACATTCCATGGCAGTCTTCATTCTCTAGTGATCCCAGTTCTACCCAGTCCCACATTTGCGACTTAATAGTAGCTGGTATAGATTTATTCATACCAGGTCAACAGTTCACTAAAAGATCGAACTCTCCAAAATGGTTCGATGGCAACTGTGCCGGAGCAACGGCCCTAAAGTCATTAGCATATAACTCTTACTTAAAATCAAAAACATCTAAATCACTCTCTCAATTTAAAATTGCTAGAAATCATGCAAAAGCTGTAATAAATCTCGCTAAATCAAACTTTCTTCAAAAGCAAGCAACAAAACTGCTTAACAACCCTAGAGACAATAGCATATTCTGGTCAACTCTTAATCTTTCAATAATAACTTTAACAAATCATCATCCATTCCCTCACCAAAATCTTCAGATGGCAACATTACAAATGACCCACGTGTGAAAGCAGATATTTTTGCCAGTACAATGGCAAGAAAATCTACCATAGATGATGCCAGCCAGAACGTCCCAGTACTAGAACCTGACTCTCCCGAAACTTCCACTTAAAATACAGACAAGTCCAAGACAATTTACCTACAAACAAAGCTCCAGGCCCAGATGGAATTCCGCCAATTGTTTTGAAAAAGTGCTCCCCTGAACTTGCCTCTGTTCTAGCTAAGTTATTCAGACCATGCATACTTTCTCCTTCATTCCCAAATTCATGGAAAGAAGCCAATATCCACCCAATTCCGAGGAAAGGAAGTTCCTCTGACCCCTCTGATTACAGACCAATAGCAGTCACATCTTTTCTTGGTAAGGTATTTGAAACTTTAATTAATAAGCACATTGTTAAACATCTTGAATCCAACAACTTAACTGGTGATAGACAATATGGTTTTCGCCACGAAAGATCCACCATTGACATACTCAGTCTCCTGACTCATACCATCCATCAATCAATTGACCTACATGGAGAAACTCATGCAGTAGCTCTTGATATTTCTAAAGCTTTCGATAGAGCATGGCACCGTTCCCTGCTGTCCAAACTCCTTTGTTATGGACTAACGTCTTTTGTTCCTTTGATTTCCTCATATCTCAGGGACAGAAAAATAAAAGTAGATGATGTATATTCCAGTTTCCACTCAACTAACGCCGGCGTGCCGCAGGGATCAGTTCTGGCGCCAACTCTGTTGCTGGTTCATATTAATGATCTCTTATCTGTCATCCACAATCCCATCCACTCACATGCAGATGATTCAACACTACATAATTCATTCACACTCAGACACCCAGTTACAAAGTCTAATATCTCTATCAACTCAGTACAGCCATCACCATAAATCAAATCTTATCTACGATCAGTGAATGGGGACAAAACAACCTTGTCTCATTTAATGCTAGAAAAACTAAATATATACAATTTACTAATAGACAGATATTGCCAGAGTCGTATATTACCGTCAGTGCTACTAATATTCCCATCTCCAAAAGTATTGAAATTCTCGGCGTCTCACTTAACAATGCCCTCAGCTGGACCTCTCATGTTAGATCACTTGCTAAAACCGCCTCAAAGAAACTTGGATTAATGTACAGAGCCCATAACTTCTTCACTGACGAGCAGTTAGCTATATTTTATAAGAGTCATGTGTGCACTCAGCTTGAGTATTGCTCACCCTTGTGGAATGGATGTGGAGAGGTTGCATTAAAACAACTAGACAAAATTCAGAACAAGGCTGTTAGAATTATTACCAACCCTGCCATTACAAATAAACTACCTCCTGTACAAGTAAGAAGGAATGTTGCCTCCCTTGCATTATTTTACAGATGTTTTTATGGCATGTGCTCAGACGAAGTTGCATCCATGGTGCCACCTCTCCATGCCTTCCCTCGTGCTACACGGGCATCTGGTAGCGCTCATGACTGGAATGTCACTCAGCCATATTGCAGAACTTCTGTCCATCAGAATTCTTTCATTCCCCGTACTGCATCTCTTTGGAACTCGCTTCCCCAGAGTTGTTTCCCTCCAAACTTCAAACTACAGCTGTTCAAGTCTAACTGTTACAGATATTTTATGAACAGAGGACACCAGTTATCTGGTGTATGGATTATTTTTTTTATTCATTTGTTTTTCCTTCCTCTGTTCTGTTATTATAAAAAAAAAAAACTCATCGTACGTACATATAATCATACAAACATACATACACATACATATATACACACATAATACATACGGTACATATATAGTACATACACATACATACATATAAACATCCCTATTCATAATGACAACCACACACACAATACATATATCATTTAACATTTGCATAGGAACACACACACACACACACACACACACACACACACACACACACACACACACACACACACACACACACACACATCAGCCTAAACTCAAACAAATTATAATCGTCACCCACATCCTCATTAACCCTACTAACCACTCGAGTCCCTCATTAAAGCAACTGCATCATCCTCTCCGTAAAACTTTTACATTCCCCCCTTTACCCAAATACACGACTCGACAAAAAAGGAATAAGTCAGATAAAACAAAAATAAAAGAAATAGAATACAGAGCTCATAACGCAAAGAATTAAACTATTTTAAGTAAAATATATTTACAGCATTAGACTAAAAAAGTGCTTGCAATTACGTAAAATAAAACATTGCCAGTATGAGGTAAAATATTTATTTGTACTGTAGTGACTCAGTTTCTACACACCGCATCCACACACACTCATTACATAATAATTCTGAGAAAATCATTTCTTTACCACCCTCATCTGGCACTAGGCGGCTCGGCTATTTAATAATTCACCTGCTTATCACGAATTATACACAGAATTAGCTTAAAATCTACACAAAATTAGTTTATGTATTAAAATTTACACAAATTAATTTTGCAAATTAAAGTTTGCTACGCTCTTCACTATACATCGCCATCACTACGACAATCCTTCCATTGCCTTCGCTAGATAAAATAGTGTGAGGATAACAAATGTATAACAAAATTAACCCAGTCACTTAACACCACTATGCCTCACCTTCTGCTGGATTCAGTGGTCTAACCTGAGCTGCAATAAAATGCTGAAGTTTTTCTGATCACAGAAGGGCGGATGGTGGCTGTATTGACACCCCCTGGCTCCTTTGGTTCACTCTTGGCAAATTAAAATCGTGTAACAAGAGCTGGAATAAAATTCTACAGCTGTCCCGAACATGAATTAATTAAATAATGTACTATGTTTTATTTTTTTATTCAAATGGCGCTACAACCAGTCGATTTTAAGGACTCTACGCAGTAAAGGTTGGGGTGATGACACGAGGAGAAATGAGACGTGTGTGTGTGTGTGTGTGTGTGTGTGTGTGTGTGTGTGTGTGTGTGTGTGTGTGTGTATCCCTGGGCGAGAGAGGCACAACATTACCACGGCAGTAAACTACACGCCACACACAAGTAGCCAAAGTTTAACCACCAGCCCCACACTGTGTCGTTATAGATATTCTGAGATGCTCTTGGCTTTGATCTTCCCTCCTGTTGCATAAGTTCGGCAACGTCTGTGAAAACATCTGTGTTGGAACCTTCAGAGTAAAAATGATCTCCGACTAATACTGTGACTATAAAGGAAAAGGGACACCATTGATTCGAAATTGGTCTGAAAGGGATCTTAGAAACACACACACACACACACACACACACACACACACACACACACACACACACACACACACACACACACACACACACACACACACACACACAGCACAGACTACATATCCCCACGCCTTATAACTTTGCCCAGAATAAATGAAGCCATATTTGTGAGTCTGAGAGACTTTTCTGGCCCCGGAGGCTTAGTACAAAAGAAGTAAAGTTAAGAAGAAGGACCCTGCTTCAAAGGGTAAACTTTGAGGGGTAAGTGGGAACCCTTGAGAATATGGAGAAAAACTTGTATTTTGTTTATAAAAGTTTAAGTTGAAAAAGTATGGTAATTATAACTGTCTTTATGGTCCTGGCGATGGTGACGTGTAAATTAGTTTTGTTGACAATAAACGATCCTACTCAGCTTTTAAGAGTCCAGTAGTTATAACAGGATTCATGAAGGCTATATCTAACCCCGGCAGTTGGAAATCTCTTAAGCTGAATAAAGCGATGTGGCAGTTACAAGAATAAAATAAACGCCATCGCAACGAAGGGGTTTATAACACTAGCCCTCCCCACTCCCTACCACCCCCAACATCTCAATTTCTAGTCCCATCCATATTATTATTATTATTATTTTAATTCACAACATCCCATACACCACCTCCTCCTCTTCCCAACTTTCCACCTTCAATTCTCCTTTCCTAAATTGTATCAGCTGGTTGGAACCCCACAGCTGACCACCAATATGTATCAGCTTAGGCGTGATTCCACTAAGTTCCAAGCAGGGCATCAATTTATGTAATGTTCCCGCTGGTTGTGAATCACTAATTCCCAGGTGGCACTCCCGAATGTCTCTCTCTGCAACAGATGGCGGGAATCGGTGTAGATCCTGTATTAGAGGAAAGGTAGTGTGTGCAGGTGACAGAAACTGAAGCAGATTTTTTTTTTAATCCCTCTTTATTCGCCACAGAAAGATACAACTACGACAAGAGAGAGTTCAGAGTAGTACGTCTCTCCTTTACCAGAGCTGAAAGTAATCTCCTACAGCTGCCTGGCCTCCCCACTGGGTGTAGCCTAAACTCAGCAGTTCTTAGAGGTGCCATCTTCCACAGACAACTGGGATTTGTGCATGAGTAGAAGTAAGTTACAACTCTACCATGCACATTATACACCTCAATAAAGTAGTATTAATTACTGTACATTAAAGTATACCAACAGGGTTATTTTGTTTCCCCAAGACTTAAACGTATATACAATTCACATTCTTCTATCGCCTTCCCTTACCCTCATGTGTACGTCGAAAAGTGCTGACTTTCGCAGGTCTGGCACTCATCTTTTTCCCACACCACGCTTATACTGAAGTGGCATTTGGATCTTCATCTCAACACTACAGTTTCTCTAAATATGAATAACCACAATGTGTATAGTAGTGAGAGACATAATTCCAATAAGGAAATGATGTCGGCACAAGAACAAAATTCCCCTCCCATTACTTCAAACCCCCACCACCTCATCTCAACTTTTCACCTTTTTGTTTTCCTTTCCTCCACATCCTCCCTTCCCCTCGCCTTACACTCGACCACCTCCCTCTTCAGCTTCCTTTTCCCTCTATTTGCTTTTCTTATCTCCCTTCCCTCACACCTCACCTTCTTCCTATCTCTTCCTCATTCCTCTTTCCATCATATCGACCCAGAATTTCCTTCCCTCACACGTATCCTCCGCCATCTTTCTCCCTCACACAACTGCCCCTGTACCTTCCTCCCCAATACCTCTTCTCATCTCCCCTCTCATCTCTCTCTCTCTCTCTCTCTCTCAAACACACACACACACACACACACACACACACACACACACACACACACACACACACACACACACACACACACACACACACACACACACACACACACACACACACACACTTTTCTTCCATCTTCTTCGCTAATACCTCTTTCTCCCTCACGCCTCTTTCACCTCAGCATTTCTCTCCCATACCTCACATTGTCTGTTTCCCTCACATCTCTACTCCTACGTCCCTCTTCCCCAGTGCTCGTAGATCATATTCCTCCCCCCTCCATCTTCCTCCTTCACACCCCTCTATACCCAGCTTTCTTCCTTAAATCTCTCTCATCTTCCATTCTGACACCTTTCTTCTCTATGTTTTTCCCACCACCTTCTCCCATCACATTTCTGTCCCTCCACCTCCCTGTCACAATTCTCTCCCTCAGTTCCTTCCATAAACATCGTTCCCCCCACCCCCACCCCACGCCATCTCACCCCCACCCCCTCTTTTCTTCCCAAGGCGTCAGTGGGCTAATTTAATCTTAAACATAACGTCTACATTTATGGGTTTGGTGCGACAAGTTAGATTAGAAAAACTTGTAATTAATGTGTGTGTCAAAGTTAGTTATAACAGCGAGGGAACAAGGAGAAACTGGCGTGTGTACTAACACGTGTGTACTGGTGGGTACAAGTGGTTGTGCTTACTCATGTGTACTTGTGGGTACTAGTGGTTGTATTTACACGTGTGTACTGATGGGTACCAGTGGTTGTACTTACACGTTTGTACTAGTGGGTACCAGTGGCTGTACTTACACGTGTGTACTAGTGAGTACCAGCGGTTGTACTTACACATGCGTACTGGTGGGTATCAGCGGTTGTACTTATAATTGTGTACTGGTGGGATAACACAGCGGAAAGGACTAATATCATTCTCACTTTCATGTTTTCTCATTCACGTCAAGAGAAAAGCAGTGTATTTGTTAGTATTTCATCTAAGCATTTTATTAAATATTATTCGGTTAATATATCAAATATTCTATTAAAAAAAAAAAAAGGTGATGAGAAATATTACTTTCTGCAACAGACAGCTAGTGTTTATTTACAAATCCCCTTGGCATTTCTTTCAAGAATGTAGGCGCAGTACATAGCAGCCAACTTAAAACATTTAAGAAGAATAATTATGTACAGGATCAGCTGCCGCCAGGTCACAGCTTTAAGAAAGTCATCAGTCTGGATAGCTCTCCAGCCTGTGAATTGTACAATATGTAACATCCGCTGTTGTCCACACCATATTAGTATATTTATCAGCGGAACAGAGAGTGTTAATAGGCATATTACACCCATACTGGAGAAGTGCTGAACGGATGCCTCATCAATCAACACGACCATCATTTCTCTTTCCTTTTTTTACACATTCAGCAGCAATGTGCCATCGCCTGTCAACAAGAAATACTTTTAGATTCTTATTTTTGCTCTGTAGTGATACGTACAGCACACTGGCAGGGATCTCGACTACAGATGCAGCTGTTCTCCTTACCCCTGTTCATACAGTGTCAGTATATGCACTTCCTCTCAGAATTTTCTCCCCTCCCTACCTCTTCATCCTCCCAAATCCCATTCCCTCACAACGTTTACCATAAAAATATTTAATTACCCCAATCTTAACCTGCTCTCCAGCCTTCTTTTTACCCATTCGGCCTTCACTGGATATTTTACACATTCTCTCTCTCTCTCTCTCTCTCTCTCTCTCTCTCTCTCTCTCTCTCTCTCAGCTCAGCTCATGCAGCTTCATCTTTGCCCAGTTGAACCTGGTGATGAGCCGGATTATCTCTCTGGACTCAGACTCTTCTCACTTAATTTCCTCCTTTCCTCTTGTGCCTACTTTCATTGGTGTCTTGGTGACCTGGGATGGGACACTCCAACATATTTCCGACCGATCCCCTGTCATAACTTGGATTTATTTCTGAAGGAAGAACTACAGTCATGGTGATTTATGCACAATCAAATCCTTATTCTTCCTGCATAATACAGGTAACACCTACGATAACTTTTTCTTTCGAAGCTAAGATTTGCTTTCTGTAGGAGGAACAGGAGACATGGGAAGACTTGGCCGTCTTCTTTTTATGTCCCTCCTGCAAGAACAAGTTGCAACAAGGAATCAGTTGTAAATATGTTCATGATCCCAGCCCAGTTTCACAAAGACTGAATTTGTTCTTCTTTATCTGTCTTTTTATCTTGAGCCTTCTTAGAATGATCCCCTTCTTCCACCCGACCTCCAGCTGCTGTAATTATTGCTCTCTCTCTCTCTCTCTCTCTCTCTCTAAGCCTCTTTTTCTCCTCTATAACTTCCTCCAAAATTTGGAACCTCTTTGTCTTTCTTTATTTCCTCGTCTCATTATTAATATCGCCCACCTCCAGAGTTTAACAGAATTTTTTCTCTTATTATAATTGCCTTTTCTCTTACCTTTTTATCAGCACTTCTTCGTCTTATACATAAAGGAACAATAAAAAAAAAATGATAATAATAACAATAATAATAATAAGTACTTAGGAGTGATTATCTTGCAGCAAAATATTATAGCTAATCTTATTTTTATTCTGACACAAATCGTCCTAGCTTTACTCAGGAAGATTGTAGATCTCTTGAATATTGATAGTAATGGCTAACAAAAAATAACGCAAAAGGAACTAATTCTACAAGTCAACTGTCCTATAATGAGATGCGTTCTTGGATCTAATCTTCTCTCCTTCCTCCCTCAGAAATGGGAATGAAGAGCCAGGCCCAGCACCAGTGCTATTAACGCCCAGTCATCCACACGTTACTCAGGGCAACGCACATTTCCTCACCATAGTTTTGGTCCGTTGCTGCCTTTTTGAGGATGACACAGAGACTCTTAACCCCTTAACCGCGGGGCGTCACTTTCGTGACGCTCGGCCACAATGGATCATACCGTGGGGCATCACTTTTGTGATTCTGTTATTTTGAATTATCCCGGGCTCTCAAGTGGTGGCTTGTATCATCTATCAGTACTGCCAATGTCCAGCACTAGTCAGCACTCCAAATCTCATCTGTACTCCCATCCATTGTTGACAATTTAGCGATTTTACCCCTTTCGTGACTCCCCTCCCTACCTGCCCTCCATTACCCTGTCCTCTCACCTCACACGCCGCGCTGCGCTATGCAAATTTCCCCCGGATTTTTCCACAGATTTCATCCATTGAAATAAGCCCTATGCCCTGTACTTATACAAAATAATATATACCAAAAAAAGAAACGGTAAGTGATAGTGTTATACACCAGGAATTGGCTAATTATCACCTGACAAAACCTCACGTGCATTCATTCGCTACATTACCACGGTAATTTCCCCTTTGAATTATGCCTTGTAATCGATGTCTGTAATAAAAATATATATCAGAAAGGAAGGGAGAAGCCTAAGTGACATTTACATTCACCTGGAACTACCTATTTCTTTATGTATTGCCGAGATTTTCTACCTATAAAAAATTAGCATGTAAGTTAGCAGCAGTCAGCCTAAGTGTCATTGTCAACCCTTCCCTTCTCAGATAAGCCGCGGCATTTAGTTCCTTGTCCTCCGCTGTAGAGAAACAATGTCGCACTCGCGCCCCGCCATTCCTGCCGCTTCTGCGCCCATTGCAAAGGGCCCTGTGACCTCTACCCCTAAGAAAAGTAGTGAGGGAAGCAGGAGAGGCCTTAGTGACTCTGCAGTGGCACGTGAACTGGCAGAATTGTCCATGGTTATGATGGACAGTGACTTTGATGATTCGGGTGAATCTTGTGATGAGCTGGGTGAGGTTATCGTGCCAGAAACAGCAACAACGAGTGCTTCAGTGTCAGAATTAGTGTCTAGCTCCAAGGGAAAGGAGCCTTTAGTGCAGCAAGGACAGGAATTTGGAAAGGGAGTGAAAAGGCGGCCTGTTAGCCCCAGAACAATGCCCCCACATGACCCAGCCTGCCATGAGTCACGAGTGCATTCACCTCCCCGTTCACCAAGCCCCACTTCACTCATTTCTTCATCATCATCGGCTGGGTTATCTCCGGAGTCTTCGTCGTCGGAGTCACCACCAGCATCAACAGTGAAGGCAGGCCGTAGAGGTAGAGGTAAATCAAGGAGAGTGAAAAGTAGTGTAGCTAGTAGGGTAAGGGCTGCTAGTGTTGTACGGCAACCTAGGGTCAGTGTGAGTGACCTTGACCGAGATAAATCTGCCTCACAGGCAACCTCCACCACCATCACCACCACCACCACCCGCCCTACACCGCCATGACAGGGAATCCTGGACGCCTTCGCGTGGACGGAAGGGTCAGATTTTGTGCCAGAAAATTTAGTTTTTGATGAGAGCTCCTCAGGAGTTCAGCCTGCCTTCACTATGGACGAAAATGCTGAATGTGTCGACTACCTTTTGGCCTTCCTAGATGACGAAGTCATGCAGCACATATGTGATGAGACCAACAGGTATGTATCACAACGTGCTGCAAGTGGTACAGGTGCAGCCAAGATGCAACAGTGGTCCATGCTGGGAGTGCAGGAGCTGTATGTGTTCTTTGCCCTCATGCTTCTCATGCCAAACTCCAAGAAGCATGAGTTGGAAGAATACTGGTCCATGGACCCCTTACTACCCTCACCCATCTTCAATAAGTACATGGCCAGAGATCACTTCCGGAACATCATGGGAAACCTGCACTTTGCCGACAACGATGTACCTTCCCAAACCGACCCACTTTGGAAGATCCGGGAGATTCTGAGCAGAATGAAGGATAAGTTTATGTCATTCTTCCACCCCTTTCAGAAGCTTGTCATTGACGAATCCTTGGTTTTGTTCAGAGGACGTCTTCAGTTTGTTCAGTACATTCCAAGCAAACGCCATCGCTTTGGAATTAAGTTCTTTGTACTGTGCGACTGTAAGACGGAGTGCATCCTTGACTTCGTCATATATTCTGCCAGCACTGTCGATCTGGATAAAACACCCCCCCTTGGCTTCTCAGGCTGTGTAGTGAAAGTGCTCCTAGAAAAGTATTTTGGTGGGAATCATGTGCTGTATACAGACAATACTATACAGCACCGAAACTTGCCAAATACCTTTCTGAGCACGGCATTGGCTCCTGTGGCACTGTGAAAAGTAATCGTGCCCACTTCCCCAAATTCCCAGAGGCAGGAACCCCGCAGCGAGGAGACATGCACCTACACAAGTCTGAGAAGATGCTGGCAATACGGTGGCATGACAAGAGGGTCGTGCACATGCTCACCACCGTACACAAGGGGGAGATGAGAGACAGTGGGAAGGTCAACCGTATGACAGGCGAACCTGTGATGAAACTTGATGCTGTGTTGGACTATAATATCAACATGCGGCTGGTGGACAAGTCCGACATGATGATTGGTGAGATCGACTGCCTCAGGAAGAATACTAGGTGGTACAGGAAAGTTTTTCTGCATCTCATAGATATGACAGTGCTGAACGCCTTCATCCTGTACAAGATGAAGGTCAAGCCACTCAAGTCCTTCTCCCTGAGGTTGTTCGCCAGGACTTGTGTCCAGCAGCTGCTGGAAAGATATGGTAGGGTGACAGCAGCAACTCCAAGGCGCCATCCAGTAACACTTCCTGACCGACTTGAGCAGAGGGCGTACATGGATCGGCGCAGACTTGACCTTATGCCTGCCACAGGGAAAAGGAAGGCTGCGATTCGCAGGTGTCAGGTGTGTGCACATACCACCCGCCTCACACCTGAGCACAAACGCACCTCTTGGCAGTGCGTTAAGTGTCAGGTTCCCCTCTGTGTTACCTGCTTCTTCGATTACCACAGCCAGAAGCAGTTCTAACAGTGCAAGTGTGAAAGCAGAATAATTTGGAAATAATGTGTAAATAATGTGTAAATAATGTGTAAATAGCAGGTGAAAGCAATGGATGTTCAGTACATATGATTGAACAGTGTATTATAGTTTTATCTTACTGAAAGTGACAGTGAATAACATAGTGTAAGTAAAATAGAAGGGTAAATATTGAAAATAGAATAGAAAATGTAAATAGGAATGTAAGTAATTAGTAATATAAGAATATGAGTACAAATAATTTATGTTATAACAGTGAAAGTGAATCCGTGGCTCTCTACGTATTTTACTGAATGAAAAATTGAATGACTTCAGTGACAATAAACTAATACGACTGAAGGAAACTTATGGAGAAAGACTCCAGATATATATAAGTGTTATATAGTAATAGAAATATAAAGTGTGAGGGGTTTTATGAATAATAAATGACAGAGTACCAAGAGCGAACTGGCGCAAGTGCGACGATCAGACGCGCTCGTAATTTCCATTGCTTTCACAGTGGTTTATTTTTGGAGTATGGATCCCAAACTACTTGAAAATCATAGAATAGTGTTTGTAGTGTTTATATCTGGCTGTGGTAATCATATTACGGGTTGTCGGGAAGTGTAAAGTGGAGACTTCGTTACCCTACTTCAGAGGTCTCCACAAGTCCTACGGTAACCGACGAAGGCTCAACAAACATTCCAGGAGAAAGCTGAAGGTATGTGCCATAAGCATATGTAATTTTATTATTCTAGGACTAATAACTGATTTTTGGCAAATATTTTTTGAGAGTCTGTCGGAGCCCGAATAACCCCGCGGGACACGCAAAACATTGGTAAACATGCCCGCGGTGTAGGGGTTAATGCGTGTCCTTATCAAGCACTTTCTAGAAACCTTAGCAGATAATTCCCAAAGGAATATTAACTTCCTACTTATTGTGCACGTATAATCTCTCAGGTTTGTAAGGCACGATCCACTTTTACTTAAAACACACTCTTTATCTGTTATAAAATTATACCCGCCAAGCGAAAATGAAAGTTTTTTTTTGTTTTTTGCTTGAAATTTGCGTTAGGCTAATTGGGCAGCAATTTTTTGTACATTTTTATTGCCCTTTTTAAAGATGGGTCTTATATTAGCGAAGCTGCATTAACCAGATACTTTACATTCACTGAATGATTTATTAACCCCTTAACCGCGGGGCGTCACTTTCGTGACGTTTGGGAGCAAGGGATCATACCACAGGGCGTCACTTTTGTGATTCTGTGTTATTTTGAATTCACTCAGGCTTTCAAGTGGTGGCTTGTATCATCTATCAGTACTGCCTATGTCCAACACTAGTCAGCACTCCTAATCAAATCTGTACTCCCATCCATTGTTGACAATTTAGCCATTTCTCCCCGTTCTTGACTCCCCTCCCTACCTCCCCTTCATTACCCTAACCTCTCGCCTGTCCGGCCGTGCCACGCTAAGTAAATCTTCCCTGGAATTTTTCACTGATTTCATCCATTGAAATAAGCCCTATGCCCTATTCTTATACCAAATAATATATACAAGAAAGAAATAAGGTAAGTGAGAGTGCCATACACCTAGAATTGGCTAATTATCACCTGACAACACCTCATGTGCACTCGTTCGCTAATTTTCGCTGTTTATTTCCCCTTGAAATATGCCGTATAATCTATTTTCGTAATAACAATATATATAAGAAAGGAAGGGAGAAGCCTAAGTGATATGTACATTCACCTGCAACTACCTAATTATTGCAGGCCACCACACTGTATTCTACGCTAAGTAAATCTTCCCTGGAATTTTCCACTGATTTCATCCATTGAAATAAGCCCTATGTCATATTCTTATACCAAATAATATATACAGAAAAGAAATAAGGTAAGTGATAGTGCCATACACCTGGAATTGGCTAACTATCACCTGACAAAACCTCACGTGCACTCGTTCGCTAATTTTTGCTGTTTATTTCCCCTTGAAATATGCCGTATAATCTATTTTCGTAATAAATATACATATAAGGAGGGAAGGGAGAAGCCTAAGTAATATTTACATTCGCCTGAAACTACCTAATTTATTATGTATTGTCTTGGTTTCCTGCCAATCATTTCATTGCTACATAATAGCAGGTCTCACAAGGCTAAAGTTGGTAGTATTGCACTCACCCAAGCCAGGCGGCAGGAGGCCACCACTATCAGTTCACTGTCATCTTTCATAGTGAAGGTACGTCTGTTTGCTTCTGCTAACTACCGCCGTTTTTCAGCCCCATGCAAAGGGCCCTGTGACCTTTACCCCCTACTCAACCTCGTGTGGAAAGAGGTAAAGGGCTGACAATTGATAAAAGAGTGACTACGATCTTTCTATTGAGTAAAACAGTGCAAGTGGAATTGTAAATAATGTGTAAATAATGTGTAAACAGCCAGTGAAAACAATGAATGTACATATACGTGAACAGTGGAAAATAGTTTTATAAGTTACTTCATGTGACAATGCATAACACAGTGTAAATAAAATAGAAATGTGAATAACGTAAATAAAATAGAGAACATAAATAGAAATGTAAATGAGTAGTATTATAAGAATACGAGTATATACCCTAGGAGTAATGAAAGTGAAAGTTTCACTCTAGCATGTATGAATACTATGAGTTATGAGAGTGAAGGTGAAAGTGACATTCACTCCCAGTGCTAGTATACAGGACGAGAAAGTGAATGCTACGTATTTTACTGAAAGAAATTGAATGCCTACAGTGACAATAAACTACTATTATTAAAGGAAACTTATGGATAAAGACTGTAGATATATATAAGTGTTATATAGTAATAGAAATATAAACTGTGAGCGTTTTTATGAATAATAAATGACAGAACACCAGCGGCGAACTAGCGCAAGTGGGAAGGTCATACACCCTCATAATTCTCATTGCTTACAGTGTTTTTTTTTTTGGAATATGGATTCCAAACTATTTGAGAATCATAGAATAGTGTTTCTAGTGATCATATCAGACTGTGGTAATCATATTATGGGTTGTCGGGAAGTGTAAAGTGGAGACATTGTTACCCAACTTCAGAGGTCTCCACAAGTCCTATGGTACTCGACGAAGGCTCAACAAACACCCCAGGAGAAAGCTGAAGGTATGTGCCATAAGCATATATGATTTTAATATTCTAGGACTAATAACTGATTTTTGGCAAATATTTTAGAGTTTATCGAAGCGCGAATATGCCTGCGGGAGCCGCAAGAAAAAGTAAAACAAGCCCGCGGTGTAAGGGTTAATGATTTATTAAGATTTTTAGTCATAGGAAAGGCTAACTGTCTGTAGCATTCTCAAGGGACCAGCAAGGGAAATATTAAAGACGAGTAATTTGTGATGGATTGTGCCGTGTGGAGCGAACAGAGAGCAATAGACGGATTAAAAGAGTGTAGTTATGAGAGTGGTTGAGAGAGAATGAGAGACTCAAAATTATTGAGGGAAGATTTCTGTTGGCAAGAACGAGAACGTATTGCGCAGCAGGGAGAGTTGCTACCGTAGTGTTTAATAGGGTCGTTACTGAATAGGGACAGTTTTTAAAATCATTTTCTCGGGGCCACGCCTCACTTGATGCAGCAGTGGCAACAGAAACACAGAAGCACAGTCTCAGACGCCTATATAGTTAAAGTAAATGAAATATGGCAAGCATGGACCACAGAGCTTAATGATTTACGGAAGTTTTTTGGTGAGTCTATACGATTTTATTTACTTATTTATTTAGTCTTTTTTTGATCTACTTTTATTTTGTATCTAATATCTCCACCTTCTGTTTCTCAGTTCTACCATTGTTATTATCTCCTTCAACGAGAAAACCCAATTTGTACTGAGGGGTCTCTTATCCTCAGACAGTTTTGTTAATCTGTGGAGAGACCATTTGTAGTGACAGGGTTTGAAATACTCTTCATTAACACATTCTCAAAAACGTTTATCTCTGTAAAGATTAATATAATCTTGTGGAGGTAGCAAGAACAAATCAAATTATTACGTCATCAAACTCACATTATATATATATATATATATATATATATATATATATATATATATATATATATATATATATATATATATATATATATATATATATATATATATGACTTACTTTCTTCTGCTCTGTCGTTTATTTTTTTGTGAGTTTCTTTCCTAGTTTCTCCATTATTTGTAAAGTACTTCTTTTTTCTTTTTTTTTTTTACCACTGCCTTCTTTCCTCAACTCGTTACTCCCTCTCTCCTTTACCTCTGCTTTCTTTGCCCACGCTTCATAAATTTTCTCTGAATTGTTACTGTCAACTAATCTTTCCCCCTGCTTTTTCGTTTAACTAAAACCTCTGCATACTACATATACCAACTTTGACTTTGTACCTTATCCCGTGTTTTATTTTATGGTAGGCTCTTCATCCTAACATCTCCAATTGGTCTATATCCCATTTTTTCCTTGTCCTATCACCCTCTTTTATTCCCTGTTTTTCCACCCCATCCTCCCATCAATCCTCTTCGCCTGCTCTCATTCTCTCCTCCCGTCTCATCATCACCCCTTCTTACCCCATCCCCTCCCCACTCTTCCCACCCCCCTCCCCCTTTCTCCCCCTCCCCTCCCCACTCACCCTACTCCCCTCCCTACCCCTACCACTTGCATGGTCCGTCTACGAACGCAGTTCCATTTCGTGATATTAGATCTGGGATTACCAGAGTGTTCAAGAAAAGGGGTCGTGGGCTGGTAGTTGCTAAGAAGTGGAGAGAGAGAGAGAGAGAGAGAGAGAGAGAGAGAGAGAGAGAGAACTGGTTTAGTACATTGTTTTATTGGTCATGAAATTCGTGTTCCACCAGCACCACCATTCCTAACCCTGTGCTCATCCCACCCATTCTGTTTCTGCCGTCCCAACTCTCTACCCACCCCCCCTCTTCTTCCAGTTCTATCCATCCTCTTGTCTTACTCCATGTCTTTCTCTCTTCTCCCTCCGTCTCAGATCTTACCTACTCCTTCAACCGTGTTCCTTACCATCTTCCTCCAACTTTACCCTTTCCCTTCCTTCTCTAAATCCTCCTCTTCCCCCCCCCCCATTTCTTCACTCCTAACTCCCTCCTCCTCCTCTTTCCTTCACCCCTGTCCTTCTTTTCCTCCAGAATTACCGTTTTCCTTTTCTGTCCAACTCTCTAATCAAGAGTTAACCAATACCCTCAGTCATTCATGTATACAGCAGGTTAGCTCTGGACCTGTCTTTCTCAGTCTGTAATTCCCTCTGCCTATGATCTCCAGTCTATTAAGTGCAATGTATCCGGCTACCCTGTCTCGAAATGAAAGCAACTTGAAACTGGCTTTCATTTGTTTTGTTTTTTGCAGAAAAAATGACTTTGAAGGCTTGTATCCATTCACTCTTTCTTCTCTTCACTACAGAGAAAAAAAAAATCTCCACCCCTTTCTGCCTCTTAGCTCCACTGCCAGGCTTTTTTTTTTCTTTTCACCCACAGTCGATTTTATTCACCTTTTCGAACTGGAAGGGATAATTATGGCTTTCAGCAGTCTCTTCATTGCGAGATGCCTTTCCTAAGCAAAATACAATTCGATTGGTTGCAGCAAAACTTACAGAAAATGAAGTCACAGGATTGAAAGATATTTTCTCTCTCTTTCCCCTTCAACTCTGCACCCTTCCACTTTAAAACAACTCCGCCTCCCTGCTGCGCATATATGCTAACTATGCAGGGAGAACAGAGAATGAGAGATTCACTAGGAGAGTGTATGCGAGCGAGATGGAGAGAAAGAAGGGGAGGGTGAGAATGGAAGAGGAAGATGTTGGACGGAAAGGTATGTGAGTGAGACCTGCATGAGTTAAAGGGATGCCAGCCTGATGGTGGAATACACAGAGATATGGAGGTTATTTCTTCGTGGCCACACCTTCCGCTACTTAGGTGTCTACCCATAGCCAGAAAAGGTAAAGGTGGAACAGACGCCATGAGACGCTTATCCACGGTGCCCATATTCGTATTTTAGGCCTTTTGAGGAAGTGGCGGGTTATTCACTTATTATCCTGGGATACAAGGTTATTGGATCACCCAGGTAACCACAGTTAACTCCCCTAGATGTTACACTAAGCACTCATTTTGTTTATCATCCAAGAAAGGGAGGATGGATACGTGAATCGAGTGACACCAGCTGCCCTCACCAGGATTTGAACCCTGGCCCTAAAGGATTGGCAACTTCGCAGTCAGTAAAGAGGCTAATAGATAACCCTAGCCAGTTTATCCATGTCACAACCTTCTCCTCCTCTCTATAAGGCCCTCCTCCTCTCATCCCTATCTCCTTTCACCATATCTACCCCTTCCTCCTCTTCTCCAATTTTACTTCCCCTCCTCACTCCAGTAGTAACCTTACCCCCTCCCCAACACCACTGCTTCACTCTGTTCCTGCCCCAACCACTAGATCACCCCCCATCACCATATCTGTACCTCACCCTACCCACCCCCTCACCAGTTTCCCGCCTTTCATTTCCTCTCCCATTTCCAGCCTTTCCCCCATTCTCACCACCTAACCACCTATCTCCTCCCCCTGCATCTCTCCCCTCTCCCCTCCCCCCAAACATCCCCCTCGCCCCCTCACCATATTTCCCTGATTCGTAATAACTGACGTCTGTTTGTGTTTTCATTTACATTTTCAATTCCCTCACGTGGTGGGATGAGAGAAGTGCCATGTGGGGGACGGAAATAAATGGGGCCGGTTTCATATTGCTCTTTGCTGATGTCGACCAAAGGACACGCCAGCCCTGTGTGTGTGTGTGTGTGTGTGTGTGTGTGTGTGTGTGTGTGTGTGTGTGTGTGTGTGTGCAATTTTCTTTTTTTGTGTGCGTGTTTCTGGGGGTTGTATATGTTAATGTGGTTGTTTACATTTGTCTTTTCTTATGTTTAGTTGGTATATAATTTATGTTGTGTATGGGGGGGGGAGTGATGGATTTCAGTAAAGGTTTTTCATGCATTGATTGCAAGTTGATCCACTTCCATTTATCCCGTTTGGAAGAAGTCTTTCATAAGCTGGGAATATCAGTAAAATTGTTGCAGGAATAAGAAAAGAAAGACGTTATGGTTCTCAAGGGTCAATAACGACAGCTTCTTTTCCTTCAGTAGTGGAGGTGTGTCACTGAGAAAAATGATGTGGCGGTAACAAGAATATAGAGAAAATCGTCGTGCTTAGAGAGTTCGGAGTAATCCTCCGAACACAAGAGGTTCAGCTGAGTGCAATGGTGCAGGGGTAGCAAGAATATACAAGAGCAGGCTTTATAAAACGGCATAGTACTGAAAAGAATATAGCTCCGTTGAAACAATAATTCGATTACAGGTGTGCGACATGGAGATTAGCTGATGAAAAGACTAATAGCCAGGCTGACAGATCAATAGATAGAGGCAGACAGACAGACAGATAGATTGATAGATAGATAGGTAGGTAGACAGACAGATAGGCACACAGGCAGACTGACAGACATAGGGAGAGAATTAAAGACAAAGACAGACAGCTATAGTTAAAAAAAAAAAAAAAACTAGCAAAGGGATAGACAAGGAAAGAAAGAAAGATAAACAGATAGACAGATAGAGATAGATGGATAGATAAACAGAAATAATAACAGTAGAGTTACAGAGCATAGACACAAATAAACACAGGTAAAGAAAGAGGCCTATTATGGCTGTATTCACTATGTTATACAAGGCATTAGGAATATTGTACTTATGGTTTGGCCACACACCAAGCCGACAGAGTTTATGACAGCGGTGGGATTCAGGTTACTGGATACGCGTCAGCTTTGTACGCTTTCAAATATCTCCTGTCAGCCTATGAAACTATAGCACTTCTTGTCAGCAGTGAAGGCTGTGTAGCACGTATCACCAGTTTAGGAGGCATTCTAGCATCTGGAGAAAAAGAAATATCGATGTGGGACTAAGTGTGTATTGACGTTTCGCCTCACGGCTTCCTCAGAATACAATTGCTGAATATACACCTTTTTTTTTTTTTTTTTTTTTTTTTTTTTTTTTTTTAGATAGAGGGGGAAATAAGGAGGGGAGGGGTAAGGAAATAGTGAGAAAAACAGAAGGAAAGTCCGAGAATAACAGTTGGTGGGCTGACCACCTTGCTATCTTTTGTGTTTTTGTTCATTGTCTCTATGTTTTGTTTGATTATGAATTTGTGTTTATTTATTTATTTATTTATATTTTTGTGTAATTTGTTTGTTTATTTATTTATTTATTATTATTTTTGTTTTTGTTTGGTTTATTTATTTATTTTTATTCTTTTCATTTTATTTTTATTGATTATTATTATTATTATTTTATTTATTTATTTATTTTATTTCATTTATTTGTTTTATTTATTTATTTATTATTTTGGTGTGTGTTGTGTTGGAAGCTAGCTAGCTAAGTGTAAATGGGTTGCGGCTCTAGGTGTAGTAGGCTTAGGCTACTGGGAAAGTTTCTGTTAATGTTTATAGTGTTTGCAAGCTGTTGTTGCAGTTTATTAAAAGTTTCTCTGTCTCTGTCCTCTATTTTTCAGATTTTCTTGGCTTGTTTGTGGAGGCGTACGTTTATCAGGTTCTATGTTGGTCATTTCATGTAGCTCTTGAGTATTGTGTGTGTAGGGATATCTAGTGTTTGTAGCAAATCTTATGGCTTTATTTTGTACTCTTTGAAGTTGTAGTACTTGTGTTTTACTCAGAGTATGAGTAGGAATTGGAGGGTAGTCTAATACTGGGAGAACAAGCGCTTTTATCAAGTGTATTTTTGTTCTTATTGGTAACTCCCTAAATCTAAAAAAGTTTAGATAGGGCGTGGATGGCCTTGCCCTTTCTGTCTTTGATGTTGTCTGTGTATCCATTCTTGGTGATTTTCAGTCCCAACATTTTCCCTGAGTTTTTGAATTCTATGGGTTCGTTATTGATGTTGATTGGGATGTTTAGTCTTGAACCTAATGCTATCACCGTGAATTTATTCGTGTTCGTTTTTATTTTCCATTTTTCTTCGAAGTTATTGATTAGTTCTATTTCTCTCTTAGTTTGCCTGCTGATCATATTTTTTGATTTGCCCCTATAGGGGATGATTTGTGTTATATCATCAGCATAGCTTATGTTCAGTCCTTTGTCTGGAGGGGGAATATCTTTTGTGTATAAAGTAAAGAGTGTTGGGGATAGGACACTGCCCTGAGGGACTCCACAGTTGAGACTGAATCTGTCACCCAAGAAGAACCGACCCTCACACTTGCACCCCTGTCGTCTAGGAAATTGCAGAGCATCTTCTCCAGTACGACAGGGAGTCCCAAGTGCAAGATTCTGTACTTCATTCCCGGGTGCCAGACCTTGTCAAAAGCTTTGGTTATGTCTCTTAGTACTACATGGCATTGTCCTCCGTCTGCTTTGTTGATGGCAATTTGTTCATTCATGATTGCCAGGGCTTGTGTTGTGCTCCTACCGATACGGAAACCGTATTGATAGGGATTGTTTATGTCTTCTGTTTCTGTGTGTATTCTTAATCTGTTGTTAATTACTCTCTCTAAGATTTTTCCAGGCACTTCTAGGAGAGATATTGGTCTGTGATTTTGTGGGTGGCGAGGATCTTTATCAGCTTTGGGGATGAATTTCAGTGTAGAGTGTTTAAATTTGGTAGGGAAATATCCTGCTGAGAGTGTTGCATTTAGTATGTGGGTTAGCAGGTGAATGGCTGAATCTGGGAGGTTTTTTAAGATAGTTTTATTGAGCCCACTTTCGCCTGGGCATGTCTTCTTCATTTTGCTGATAATGTTTGTGATTTCTGTGTTTGTGATTGGGCGTGTAAGGAATGAGGTTTGATTTAGACGTGTTGGGTCTGCTGTGTTGTATGGTGTGGTTCTGTCCTTGTGTACTGTGAGGTACTGGTTTACTGTATGCTCTGTCTGGGGGAGGGGGCCTCTCCTAGGTTGTTCCTCTGTAAATATCTCTTCCCAGATGTCTTTTAGCAGGGTTTCTTTGCTAGGGTTAGAGTATACTTTTTCATTTTGGGAGTTGAACATGTAAGGGGGTTCGTTGTTGTTATTTCCAGATAGAGACCTAATATTCCTCCAAAAATTTCTGGCTTCTTGTATATGTGTGAGGTTTTGCATTATGTTTGCCCATGTCTCTGTGTGTTCTGTATGTAATGTCCTGTGTAGTTGGAGCTGCAGTGCTTTGTGTGTTGTGTAGTGTTGTCTGGTCCATCCGTTTGTCTGTGCGTGTTGTCTGAGTGCATTGAATTGTGCTATGATGTTTTGTGTTTCTTGGCTAGGTGTGTATCCTGCTAACGGTTTATTTCGTGTTATTGGGATGTGTAGTGTTATGGCTTGCTTGATGACGGTGTACCATGAGTGTATTATGTTGTCCAGCTCAGTGGGCGTAGCGTATTGTAGGTGTGTTATTTCCGGGAGGTGTGTATCTATGTGTCTTTGAAAATTTTCCCAGTCAGCAGCAGTGAAGTTAGGTCTTGGCCTGCAAGGCGAATAGAGGATAGGTTGAGATGTCTGCGATTATGGGAATATGATCGCTAGTTGTTAGGGGGTCCTTGTTTGATATGTATGTTGTGGTAGGTGTTATAGTTAGATAATATTATGTCTGGTGTTGTGGCTGAGTTGGGTGAGAGGAATGTGGGAAGTGTGGTCCTATGTGTTGTATTGTTCTGTCAAGAATTAGTTGGTGTAACTGAGATCCTACTACATTTGTGTCTCTGTATCCAAATGTTCTGTGATGTGCGTTTAGATCCCCAAAGAGATAGACTGGTGTGTTTCTTCTAAAGAGTGTGATATAGTCTGGCGTGGGAATGAAAGGTCTGCTAGGTGGGATGTAATCTGTGGCAAGTAAGATGATTCCTGTTTGCGTTTGTATTTCTACTGCAAGTGTGTTGGTGAGGAAGTCGTCAAGTATTCTGTGTTGTATATTGTGCTTGACTGCGATTGCTGTCCCATCCGTGATTCTTTCGTGTCTGTTAGATTTGTATACTCTATACCCTGGAATTTTTAGCTGTTCGTCAGATTTAACCCCATGGCTGTTGAGAAGGATTATGTGGGGGTCTATGTGTGTGTAAGTGTTGTTTAGGGTGTGTTTCCTTCCCCTCCAGTTGAGGACATTATGTTGTATTATTCTTAGTGTTTGGGCCGTTTTGTTCGGGGTTGAGAGAGGTGTTTATTTTTGGTTGCTTGATTTGTTGCTGTGGGGGGGTTGAGCACTTCACTGGCTTTTTCTTTGATGGCATTGGCAAGTTGTCTAGAGTCTGAGTGCTGCTGGTCGTGACGCTTTTCTGGTTGGTGGGTGGGATTTGTGGATCTGGTGCATCGTGTAAGTGGCTCTGAGATTGGTTCTTGCTGGTGTTCTGCAACATCTTCGCCTGTGGTTGTTTCTGGGATTTCTGTGTCTGAGCCGTCATCTGCATTGGATGATGAGTCTGATTCCTCAGATTCAGTAGAGGTATTTAGCTCCTCGTTGTCTGGTTGTTGGGTCGCAGCTTCCTGCATAATTTCACTGACTGGCATAATAGTTTTGATGATTGCTGCCGATGGCTGTTCGTCTGGGAAGTTCATAGTTGGCAGGTTGTTAGCAGTGAGGTATAAGTTTAGTTTTTGGTTAAATGTGCCAGGTGCTACGGCGTTCTGCAGATGAGCATTGAACAGGCACATCATGTACTTAGCCAAAGTGTGGTTGTTGCTGAATAGTGGGTTGGCAGAGATGTTGCTGGTGGCTTGTGTAGCTGCTGTCTTTGCAATGTCAGCATAGACTTTGTTTTGCTTAGTTTTGTTTGTCTTCTTGATTTCTTCTTCCTTTCCTTTTATTGCCTCTTTCCTAATCTTGCATCTCATTGCAAGAGTGCGGTGATTTTCGCCACAGTTGAGGCATTTTTTTGTTCTTGTTGTGCATTGCCTCCAGGTGTGGTCGTGTGATCCACATTCTGAGCAACCTTGTAGTCGTTGGGCTTGGGGCAGTCTTTTGGTTGTGTGGTCCTCTGCCTGGTAGCACTTGAAGCAGGTGATGATTGGGGTAAAGGTCTCTCTAGTGATCTGGTTCTTCCCACAGACATAGAGAACAGTAGGGATGTCTTCTTCTGCCTTTTCAGCCATCTTCACATCCTCAAATTCCACCTTTAGTGTGTTTATTTTCCTGTTGTTTTTGTTTGGAAATTTGGTGATTTTGGCTATTTTTGCCCAGTCCTGCAGCCTTTGGAGTTCTTCTTTTATGTCATCTTCCTCGTTTTCGAAGATGAAGTCATCTAGACGGTGAGATTATGGTCCTCTTGCATCTCAGTTCTGTTGGTATGAGAGGTGTAAATCCTGAGTTTCTCCACTGGGTACTTGTTTCATGCCGTAGCAGGAGGTCTATATCCTTGTCTTCAGAAGTTATGATTATTAACCCATCATTGCATGGGTGTATGGCTGTGATCTTAGCTAATGTGGGAGCGGCGATTTCTAAAAGTTTGAGTTTGGTTTCTCTGCTGTTAGGGAGATCGTGTTTAAATTTTATCCTAGCCATCATGGAGTCAGTGGGTGTGTGTTTCTGGCCGCCTGCCTAACCCATGGGTGCTCCTAGCCTGAAGGCAATCTCTCCCACTCACTAGTGAGCGTCGTAGAGAGGACCTTCAGGTGACCCTGAGTCTTCCCTATTTGGGTTGCCTAACCTAACTCTATCCAGCGGTTTGCCACCCTTTCCTTCTCCCTCCCCACCTCTTCTAAGAGGCCCCGTCAAGCATATAGCGTCAGGGTTCGGTTCGGGATACGGTAGGGACTCTATGGCCAGGCCAGTAAGAAAAGTTTAAGAGGAATGAGTTTGAAAGTGGGAAACGGTTGAATGTATGAAGTCACTTGGTTTGGCTGGTTTTCGTGTATATCACGAGTGTGGATGACTATGTAGAGCTCTGTTCATGCTTGTTGGAACAATAAGTGCATGTTGTAATTTATTAGCTCAATGCTCGTTGTAGCTAATATGCTCTCGGCTCCTTGGGTTGGTAAATGCGGGAGTTAGCGTCGCCAAGTCAGACGAGGTGTGCACGGTGCGGGAGCGAGCGAGAGGTATGTCCTGAATATACACCACATCTCCTGTAGTGTATATATAGCAGAATGCAGTGGGGGTGTGAGGGGGGGTGAGGTATTGGCTAGGGGTGGTAGGGGGGGCAGGTAGGGTAAGGAAGGTGAGGTCCAGGGGAAAGGGATTACAGATCACGGCACAAAGGAGGAGCGAAACAAGGGGCAGGTGAAGTGGGAAATCCTTAGGGAGAATTTAATTTGACCCCGTAGGGCTAGTCTATGGGATACCCCTTCCTCATCCTGTGAAGAGGTAGCGTCAGTGAATGATGACCACATGGGTGGCCAATAAAGAAGGAGTTATCCAGCTGTAAGAGTAATTTTGGCCCAGAACTTACATGTTACTACAGTACACATAATTACAAAGATTACAAAATAAGAAGGGGGCATATTGGCATAAGCGTTTGTGACAAATGGTAATGCGTTAATATGGCCTACTTAATATATATATTAACACAATACATACAGCATATAGTGATGCTTCATTGGTATATTCTAGCATCTGTCACCAGCTTAGGAGGCTTCTTAACATTTCTCACCACCATAGGAGGCTTTCTAACATCTCTCACCAGCTTAGGAGGCTTTCTAACATCTCCCACCGGCTTAGGAGGCTTTCTAGCATCCCCCACCAGCCTAACAGGCTTTCTAACATCTTCCACAAGCTTAGGAACCTTTCTAACATCTCACACCAGCGTAAGAGGCTTTATAACATCTATTGTTAGGTTGAGGTTTTATTTGGGACTTCTTTCTAGCCCATAGGAAGTTGTCTAGCACCTCTTGTCAGCATACTGTATAAGTGGTTTTCTAGCAATTCTTGTCAGTTTACGGGGCTTTTTAGTCCCATTTCCACAGGTGAGGACACTTTTTAGCGCCATTTCGTCAGTTTAGGGTGTTTACTACCCTCTCTGCCGCAGCGAATTATTTTTCCCATAACACCTTAACCTCTTCACTCACTGGACGCCTTGTTCGTTTACTTCTTGCTGACAACTGGCAGTTCTATTTCAATTTATCGCTCCCTTATAGTGAAGGAGTTAATGAAGGCTGTTAGTAGACCTTCAGTTCAAATATCTGTCCAAACCTTCCTAAAGTCGTCAAGTAACAGGACAAATAAAGCATAAAAGACGTTACGTTACTGAAGGCGTTAATGAAGGCGTGACGATAACTTGGTATTATCGTTTTCCTATGAGGTCATGTTAGGTCAGTGTTTAAGTCTGTGGAATGCATGTAAAATTGTTAGTAATAGTTTTAGGCGTCAGTTATTAGCTCATTTAAGAAGAACTAATTAGGGTTTGGCAAAGCTTCTACGCGGATGACGGAATTATTGACAGCAGCTGTGTTTGTTTTGCCTACCTGTACCTTTATTTATGCGGCCGAGTCAGTATAGAGGTGGACTGCAGTCCTAATGGACCTAGGTCCGAATCCTGACGGGGGCAGGGAATGGTTTAAGGATTTGAATTTCGTTCAAGCAGACTTTAATGGTTCACCATACGATCCACCGACATTTCGTAAAAACTTCCCCTCTCATACCAATACACCAGACCTATATGAGACATCCTTACCATGTATTCAATATGGACGGTTGGTATTAGCGCCACCTTTGGGTGGTAAGTAGAACTGATGGGACTCAGGAAACGGGCTGGGAATCCTATGCTCAGAGTTGGACACAGAAAATGTATATATTAACCCTTCACTACGCTGGTGTCTTATTTTTCATATATCTTGCTATCTCAAAACGATTTTATTCAACTTACAGGACACATTTCGAAGTGAAAGTGTTAAACATTTCCTTATTTAACCCCTCTCTTATATTAGAAGTCGTTGCCAGTTAAGAAAAATGGTTTTACCACAGGTTAGGTAATAATACAAAAATATTTCAGACAGGGAGTTACTGTCCGAGATTCCCACGACTCACCTGAAAAACGTCGTTGGTGTCAGATAAAAAAAAAAAAAAAAAGTTGTTTCCACCACGAGAGGGTGAGTGAACGTCAAGCCAACCATTATCCTAGCTGAACTGTTCCATTATCACTGATAATCCCACAGTCAGCACCTATAAACACCAACCGCTCTCATTCTCTATTGTGTGTGAGTGTGTGTTCCCAGCACTCATTCTCGTTCTACATTTCATAATTGTGTGTGTGTGTGTGTGTGTGTGTGTGTGACAATATTTGCAGAGAAAGAGAGAGAGAGAGAATGGTGGTGGGTGATGTTACCACAGTCATTCTGAGGTGACACAAACACTAATTACCTGTTTCACTTGTGGTGTTGTTGGTGGATGAAAAAGCTGGTGGAAACAGGTGAAGCGCCTAAAGTAACGTAACCTGACTGTAGGGTAACTGTGATAGATTTTTTTCTTTCTTTTTAAGAGGATTTTCTCAGTTTCTCTAAGTTTATTTTTTATGCAGGGGTTTCTCCAAAGATGATTTTTTTTTTTTTTTAATATCTAGAAATTGACAATCGTACCGTTTTCTGTATCTTGCTATCTTCAGATGATTTTATATAACTAAATGGAGACTTTGGGAAGTGGATGAGTTAGTTACAGCCTTCATTAACCCCTTCACTACAAGGATGTTCACTCACTACTAATAAAATCGTGTGTCAGCAGCAAGAATAACATGTCAGATGATATCCTCGGGCTGGACGGGTTAACCTGGCGGCAGTAAGAACAAAATGATAAAACCGGTACGTCATCGTGCTGACGAGGCTAATGTGGACGCTGTTTGTAATGCCGGCACTACAGCGGGGCTCTCCTGACCTAAGGAAAACCTCTAGTGCCGGCAGTATATAGACAGACAGTTAGATAGATAGGTAGACAGACAGATAGATAAATGTTCGTGTATACATAACACCACGACCAAGGATAATGAGTTAATGGAAGATAGATAGGTAGATAGACAGATAGATGTGTGCGTGTATACATCACTACGACCAAGGATGTTGACAACGTGAATGGCGAGTTAATAGACAGGCTAGATAGACAGTTAAGTAAATAGATAGATAGATGTGTGTGTATACATCAAATCAGAGGATGTGAAAGACTTGAATGCTGAGTTAATGGAGGTGTTGACCCATTATCGTCAGGCACGTCAGACCAAATGATAGTCCTGGTTTGTGCTTTTTGTTTTCCTGTTTCTGGACCCAACTCTAACCACACATGATGGAAGGAACTGGATGAAGAGCATGGTGGTGATGGTAATGGTGGTGGTGATGGCGACGGTGGCGGTGATGAATGATGTTTTTTTGCCTGAATGTAGTAATGTAATCCACAATGGCAGGAAACAAACAGTAACTCTAATGCAATTTTCGTTTGCGTAATTCTGCACGAGGAAGTTTTTTTTTTTTTCTGATATATTTTCCCTTAATCTCTACAGTCGAGTGATATATTTTTTCTTGCTAGGTTCATAAGATAAGTTTCGCTTTCGTGTAACCTCTAGCAGTAAAGTGGTTAGATATTTTTCCCTTTAACTCTTCAGTAATGTAAAGTCTTCCCGAGACTATAAATAACTGTTTGGTGGTAGCAAGATAAAAAAAAATATATAAAAAATAAAAACTACGTCCTCTGCATGATGGAGTTAAGCTTAACTTGTAAAAATGAACATTTTTATTAAGCAAGGTTCTGGGATTTCTCTGTGAATCCGCCACAACAATGCAAACATTTCTCTTCTTTCTGCCAATATTTTGCATCTGGCTTCCTGGAGTTGTGCGATTTGAGTTAAAATGGTGATGGCAACGTATACAGTACATCAGTTGGTTAATGCAAACTCGAGATACTCGTAGCCACCTCACTGGTCATTTCAATAGGTTACACAGTTCTGAGAAAGTTATATTGATTTTTTTTTTTTTTTTAATTAGCTTCCCTTGATATTGGGTAGCCTATTCACCATAATGTATGTATATAAATTATCCACCATGCAGTTTATTCTTATGCAGATTTTGCTATTATGTCCCTGTGCTTCGAGCAGAAATTAGAACTGAAAACTTTCATATCCACTTAATTGATGTAACTGAAAGGAAGTGAAACATTTTTATTTTCTTTTTCCGGGAGTGATCAGATGACCCTTTTTTGTGATCGATTCAGTTTCTGTGTTTGTATCTACAAATACAAATATATCTACTATTAAAATATGAATGTTTGAAATGATTTGGATCACAACTGACGCATACGTTGTGTGTGGGTCTGGGGAAGAAGTGACATTATTTGCTGCAGATCAATCCAAGGTTTAAGGTCATGGGTCAGGGTCGGATATTTTGGTGTCACGTTATCTTATGGATGCATGTTTCGTTCTGGACCAAATTGACGCATACGTTGGTCATGGGTCTGGCAGGACGTGTTACGATTCTGGTGCAGATCAGTGAACGGTCAAGGTGAAAGTTCCGGCAGTGAGGCGTTGGTGTGCTGTCTGAACACCCTCCCTTGATTGACACTGTTCTCACATCACCCACCCGCACCCCTTTCATGTATGAGAGGTGTTATTGTTTGCTTCTTATCAGCTAATATTACACACACTCTTAAAACCGTTCCTTATTCATTCGACATATATTCATCCATGAGAGTACACGACTCAAACGTCAGACAGTGGCAGTGGCGGGACCTGTACAGTACCACGTGAGTGATACAACGCGTGATCATCACCCACCTCTCTACCACAGTAATTTTTACCAATAAAACGCCTTTGTCGGCGAGGTACGAGCATGACCATTTAAATCCGAAAGCATTGAAATGTCGCCTTACACCCCGAGGATGCCTGGAGTATATTGATGGCTATCTACCTATCCAGTATCATGCCCTTATGACAAACTGTCTGCCCTGTGGCCCTCTTGTGAAGAGTTGCGACATGCTGCACTTGGCGCGTGTCACGTGACACATGCACAGCCGGGGTGTGATGAAACTTGCCAAAACAAATTTTATAAAACGGGGCTATCATATAGTGCAAACCACGCAATGGTCGACCACGTGGCTGCTGAAATATAAGCTTCTCAAAAGCGTTACGGTCTGGCCGGGTCTGGCCAGGCCGGGTTGGGCCGGGCCGGGTTGGGCCGCTCATGTGCGAAAATGCCACTACTTGACGAGGGACTGGAGAGGGCTTTGCCCTCGCTCGTAACCACCCCAAGATTTCTGTTATGGATGGCTAATATTATCTTTGTTGGCAAGGGTTAAGTCTATATATTCAGGTAGTCTTGGGACTTATGGAAATTGCATAAGAAAAGAAGAAGCAAATTTATGTTATTGTATGATATATACATATTGGTATAACTTGCATGATTCCCATGATGTAAACAACGCAGTGTAGTGTAATATTGTTTCCATTGTTCCAGGTAATTAATTGTGCAGTACCTGGTCTACCTGTGTAAGTAACAACTTATGCAGTTCATGGTTTGTTGCATCATTTAGTGGTTAGTGGGTCGTTTCAAACATACCATCTGTTATTTAAAGTTTTGAAGGAAGGCGCTCGCCATCCACTCACTCGATGTAGTGCTGCTCTCGGGTGTCTACCCTCTCCTCTCCTCCATCCTTCTTTCCTTCCTTCCTCTTCTGTCTCTCTTTCCTTCATTCTTTCCTCGTCCTTCTTCCTACGAGTAAGTTTACACTCTCTCTTCTGTCTTTCTTTCCTTCATTCTTTCCTCGTACTTTGCCTGTGGGTGACTCTACACTGAGTGATAAGCCAAATGGTTTCCTGTACACCAAGAAACCATTACTACGTTGGGTGGTAACCATATAACCAAAATTTGGCGCCTGGTGGTTTAGTGGGTAATTACGGCATATATATGTTTCCTTTTCCATAGATTTTAGAGGAACGAAACACATAAATCATTCAGTGAAGACCAGTTCCCGTGTTTTATATCCACATTAACTTATGAGACACATTTAGCAATGAACCTCTTGCTGTAGCATCATTTCAGCGTTATATATACGAGTATTTATTTAATTAAGCAATATAAAAGTAATGCAATATTATAATTTTGGCGGTAAAATACTATGCCATCCTAGTTACTTCGTTCCGGGATAAACCAATAATTCCTTCACTCGGCTGATGCACTATACTGTAATCACGCTGCCAACTGTCCACTTCACTCAGCTTGCAGGAGGCTTGTACAAGTGAAGCAGCTAATACAGTCTACAATGAACCCCTCCAGCTCCAAAAAAATCTCCCTTAAACTGAATGAAATCGTGTGAAGATGTTCACTGAATGAAGGGCTTAAGATAATTAGGTTATTCTGTACAAAAGTGGTTGGTTCCTGTGACTCAGTTTAAATATCGTCCGGCGTTACCTGGAATACAATATATATATATATATATATATATATATATATATATATATATATATATATATATATATATATATACACACAGTAAACCTGTAGTATTGTACAGTATGTGTTGCAGTAAGCCTGTCCTTGTTACATAGTCTAGGATGAGTTGTTTATGTAATTTGGATAATTTTTCTCATTTTATACACACAACATTATGGGAAGGCCATTGTCATTGTGAACGACAGACATATTTTCATAACGATGCCGGAAATGATAATATGCGAGTATTTACTCAATTTTATTTTATTTTTTTTTCCAGCACGAAAATACTATATAACTATGTTGTAAGAGAGGCGGTCATATCTTTCCATTGTGCTCGCTGTGATGCCAACGTTGGCTAATTATGATGGAGTAAAATTATTATGATTCTGTGGACTGAGGAAGCGGAGTAAAATTATTATGATTCTGTGGACTGAGGAAGCAGCTTGAATTATCTGAGGTTCGTTTTTTATTTTTCGCTTTAAAGGAAAACGTAATTGAAAATTATTGCATCTGAGAAAGATTATTCGATTAACAGGTTATATTAGTGAAGGTGTTGATGTTTATGTTTTTTTTTTTTCTAGTTCCATTCATTCCCTATTTAGTACCTCTCTCTTTAATTCATATTTATTTGTTTATTTATTGTTTACATTTATGTATATAGATGTATACGCATGTAGACATGTACATTCTCTCTCTCTCTCTCTCTCTCTCTCTCTTTCTCTCTCTCTCTCTTCCTCCTTCTTCTCCTCCTCTTCTTCTTCCTCCTCCTCCTCCCCTCTCTCTCTTCGACTCCCTTTACCTCTTGCTTCACCTTCCTTTTCCTCCTCCTCCTTCTCCTCCTCCTCCTCCTCATTCACCTGTTTTCCCCTTCCTTCTCCTATTGCCGCTCCTCCCTCTCCCCGTCTCTCCATGTGACGTGCTGGCAGACATGCACAGAACAGATGTCCTTTTCCATTCAGCATTACGAAAAGAATTTACCTCTTTCTCTCCTCCGTATCTCTCTCACTTTCTCCCTCCACCCCTTTCTTACCTCTCTCAGTCTCTCCCTCCCTCTCTCTCCATCCCCCTGCATCCATTCCTCCCCTCCTCTTTCCAGCCTCTTTCATTCCGTCATTCTCTTTTTCCATCTCAGTTCCATCCCTCTCTCATCCTTCACATCTCCCCTTTCTCCGCTCTTTCCTTCATCGTTGTTCATTCCGTTCTCTTTCTTTCCCTCTCTTTCTATATCCATTTCTTCTCTTTCTCCGCCTTTCTTTCAGTATCTCCTTTTCTCTTTCCTTCCAGAGTTGCCTCCCTCCCTCTTTTCTTTGTTAGCTTTTTTCCTACCTATTTTCTTCCTCCCTTCCGCATTCTATTCCTCCCTCTCTCCTTCCCTTTCTCTCCCCCTCAAGCTTGTTATCGTAGTCTTTTCACCATCTTGTTTTTCCCTTCTTTCTCTATTTTCTTCTTCCTTCCTTCTCCCTCCCCGACACCCCTAACCCTTTTATGTTTGTCTCTCATTCAGGTGCTTCTGTTTCCTCCCCTATAGCTAGCCAACTGCCAGTCTGTCTATCTATCCTTTGTTTCTCCTGTTTCTCCTATTTTCCTCTTCCCCCTCCTCATCTGTCCATTACTCTTCTCTTTCCTCCTGTTTCTCCTTTTCTCTTAATAATTTTCCTCAGTGTACAAGAGGCCTGGGGCAGTGTATGGTGTAGCCCTGGCCTCCACAGTGTATAAGAAGCCTAGGGCAGTGTATGGTGTAGCCAATGGCGTACCTGAGGGGGCGGGGGGGGGGGGGGGGTGTTTGAAACTGCCCCCTGGGTCCCCCCTCACGGGGGGCCCCCAAAAGCCTTAAACATTTATAAGGTTTTTTATTAATATTTAAAAATATATATATTTATCATCCCGACAATCCAGGCTGAGATATTAGACAAGTTTTGAGAATGAGGGGGGGCTAGCTTCTTTGTGGGGCCCCCTTCCAGAGGGGGCCCCACAAAGAACCTAGCCCCCCGGGCCCCCAAACCTCTAGGTACGCCCCTGGGTGTAGCCCTGGCCTCCTCAGTGTACAAGAGACCTAGGGCAGTGTATGGTGTAGCCCCGGCCTCCTCGGTACAAGTGGTCCCAGAGGCTCCATATAATTCAGTCAGCGGCAGGAATTAAGGTCAAGTGTGCGTCTTAATAGTGAAGGGGTTAATGTGTTCGTTGCAGCCTCGTTAACCCTCTCATTACTCCTTCATCCCTCCGGTTCATCATCATCACCCCATAACTTGGATCATTAACGCCTTATTAATTCTTTATTACTTCTCATTAGTCTATAATTGCCCCACTTACCTGACCATCTCCCTACTTCTTTCCATACCTCATCTCTACGTGGCCCCTAAGAACACCATTTTATTGATTTCGTTATATACTGTACATTATTACTATTATTTTTATTTATATATTTTACTTATTTATTTATTTACCTTTTCTATATGTTTCGTTACTAATGTATATTGATTGTCTTATTACTTTTAGCACCTGTTTCTTTCAATTTACCTTTGGCAAGCCATCCCCTCCCCCTCCCCACCTTGCCATGACCTAATTCTCAGCCTCAAGTTCTACCCCACACTCTCAGTTCAGCTCAGCTTAATCCTTCACCCCAGTCTCTCTCTCTCTCTCTCTCTGTCTCTGTCTGTCTGTCTGTCTGTCTGTCTGTCTGTCTGTCTCTCTCTCTCTCTCTCTCTCTCTCGTCCATTATGCCTCCCTCCTCGTCCTCTCCCTCAAGGCATTAACCTCCACCTTCCACCATTCCGTCTAGTTCTAGCCCTTCCAGACTTTTTTTTTTTTTTTTTCACTTTTTTAGTCTTTTTTTTTCGTTTATTGCTATTCGCTGTTTCTGAGTCTGTCTTTTATATCATTTCATCATTTGTAGCAGTCTTTTTGACATTTTATTTCTTAATCCTGCCGTTTCTCCTTCTGCTTGTCTGTCGTCCCCCTGTTGTTTTCTTGTATCTGTTTTTGTTTTTTTGCTGTTCTTGTTTATAGTCTTTCTATTTATTTCTCTTCCTCTATCCTCTCTCATTTTGTTTCGACATTGGTCTGTCATAGTATCTTTACCATTGCCGTTAGTTTTCATTACCTTACCTTTTCCTCTTTTTATCCTTTTCTCTCATATTTTTTTTTTCATTTCCTTCAGTCATTTTACCCTTTTTCTTTTTTTTCCCCTCCACACTTCATCATTCATCCTTTCCCTTCCCGTCCACTTTCCCTCCACCTCTCTCTCTCTCTCTCTCTCTCTCTGCCTCCTACCTTTGATGTAGGTCCCTCCCCTCCTCCCTCACACTCCAGACTCAGGAACAAGGAAGAGTAACGCTCCGCCCAGTTCAACACCCACGCACTGTTTTAGGAGAACATAGGAATATAAGAAGAGAGGACAATTGCAGTAGGCCAGTTGGATCATGTTAGGCAGCTCCCAGAAGATTAACTGAACTACTAGAATGAGATAAGGATAGCAAAGAAGAAAGCTCTCTCCCGCCCTCCAAACCCTCCAGCCGAAGCCGGCAGGAAAAAGTCAGAAAGAACATCAGGCAGTATAGAAAAACTGGCGTGGACATTTTATAGGATAGTATGAAAGGAGGAAAAGAGATTATCACAGAGTAACCTGAAAAGGAAAAAGAATGAATTAGTGTTGGTTATTAGATTTTATGTTGTTTTTTTTTTTCTATACCCACCCCTTATCTGTCATATGTTTATCTAGCCTATGCTTGAAACTCTCAATAGATGGGGCAGCAACTACTTTACTAGGCAGCTTATTCCATTCGTCTGCTACTCTATTACCAAACCAGTTTCGACCTATTTCCTTACCGAAACGGAATTTTTCTAGTTTGAAGCCATTACTTCCAGTTCTATCGTCTTTGCTCACTTTAAGTACCTGATTAATATCTTCCTTATTTATTCCCTTCATCCACTTAAACACCTCAGTTAAGTCTCCCTTTACTCTACGCCTCTCTAGTGGCTGCAGACTTAGTCTTTTTAGTCTGTCTTCATATGCTCTGTCCGGGTCAAGCGATGTTACTTCCTGTCGCTTCACCTCTTTCATTGGCCTAGAATAGTGTGAATGGGTTTTTTATTTTCTTCAATATTTTATCATGAAAATTATTCTTATTTTCTCCGATATTTTCCAAATGCATCTGATTTCTTTATTTCTCTATTTTCATACTGATTTGTAGTTTTAAATTTTTAAGTTTAATATTTTACTTTCAGTGTAGTTCTTCATTTTATTTCACTAACAGTTTCCCTACAAAATCTTTCTAAATTCCTCTTCGTAGATTTAAAAAAGTTTTCTTTTCATCTTGGTATTCTGGTTTATGTCTATTATTATTATTATTATTATTAGCTTCTTACACTGGCCTGTCGAACTTAGGATGTATTGTCTAGTTTTGTTTTTTACTTCGAAATTGATTTTTATGACGGCATATGAATGTGCTTCTTTTAGATTTCTTTTTTTCCTATGCGTCCTCATTTATCTGCTTCGACATTTATTTGTACTTTTTTTTTTTTTTGCGATATATATTTTTTCGCTGTTTTTATATTTTCTTATTTTTTTACGCAATTTTCTTTTGTCGGTGGTACTGGCTTATCTCACATGGGCAAATTTAGTGTAAACACGATTAGGAATGTGCACAGGATCTGTACTATAAATCCATGTGTAATGGCAACATCAGAGAGAGAGAGAGAGAGAGAGAGAGAGAGAGAGAGAGAGATGAGTTAAGGAGCATATTGACATGTGAGGTTTGAGGCCAGAGTAGGTGTGAAGGTGTTGGTCGGATCCCCAGGTGGTGAGTGGAGGTTATTTGATCACGTAATGCTACCAGGGACGCAGGCAAGTCATCTGTCCTCACCTGTGATATACTCCTCTACCCCATTTTTTTCATTTGAATCTCCTCCCACGTTTTTCTTACATTTGTTAACACACACACACACACACACACACACACACACACACACACACACAAACCACGAAGAGTTACGTAAAGTAGACAAAGGAAAAACAAATGGTCCTCACGGAATTTCAGGTTGGGTGCTACATGAATGTGCAGAAGAGTTAAGCAGACCATTGTATTTAATATTCAAGGAATCCTTAGGTCAAGGTAAACTACCTGATGTTTGGAAGAAAGTAAACATTGTTCCCCTATTCAAGAAAGGGAATAGACAAAATCCACTCAACTACCGACCAGTATCACTGACCAGTGTTGTAAGTACGATACTAGAAAGCTGATAAGGAAAATTTGGGTAAAACATCTAGAAGAACACAGTATGATAACAGAGAGGCAGTTTGGTTTTAGAAAGGGAAAATCATGTGTTACTAATCTGTTAAGCTACTATGATAGAGTTACGAAATTATTACAGAAAAAAGAAGAATGAGTGGACAGTATCTATTTAGATTTTAAGAAAGCATTTGACACAGTACCGTACCAAAGACTTATATGGAAACTGTACCATCAAGGAGGTATCCTAGGCAATCTGAATTGTTGGATGCTGGATTTTCCTAGAAAAAGGGAAATGAGAACAATATTAAGGGGAAATTACTCATCATGGAGGGAAGTGACCAACGGAGTGCCACAGGGTTCGGTGCTGGCACCAGTTATGTTTTTAGTAAATATAAATGACATAGTAACATTGGAAATGGAAGCTATCTAAATATGTTTGCCGATGATGTAAAAATTCAAAGGAAAATTGCTAACACAGATTCTTGCAAAGAGTTGCAAGAAGAATTAAACAAACTTCATGAATGGAGCAATAAATGGCAAATAGAATTCAATGTGGACAAGTGTCATGTAATTAAATTTGGTAAAATCGAGAAAAAAAAAACACTTTGAGATTATAAGTTAGAAAGATCAACCCTACACATACCAGAAAGAGAGAAGGACCTTGGAGTAATTACCAGCAACAGAATATCTCTATATGATCCTAGTAGTGAGAAGATTCGTAATATGTATACATTGCTTGCTAATAAGAGAACTGCATTCACATATATAAATGAAGATATGTTGAGAAAGATGATAACATCCGTCATCAGACCAACCCTGGCATATGCATCAGTAGTGTGGAATCCTCATCTCAAAAAACATAGATAAGATAGAGAAAGTGAAAAAGAGCATCTACAAGATGGATACCAAGCTTATGGGATCTAAGCTACGAAGAAAGATTAGAAAAATCGAATCTACCAACACTACAGGAGAGAAGGAACAGGAGACATGATTATGTTGTATAAATGCATCTCAGGGGAAGAGAAAATAGACATAAATGAATATATAACCTATGGGGAAGCATCAGCAAGAGGACACTGCAAAAGCTACATTAATAAAAGAGGCGATAAAGACGTAAGGAAATTCAGTTTCCCAAATAGGGCAATTGATCAGTGGAATGCATTACCTAATGAAGTTGTGTGCCAAAACTTTTCACAAATTTATGAATATGTATGATGAAAATGGTTTAATGCACGGGATAGTACGAGCCTGACTCATTCCTTTAAAGATACAATTATGTAAGAACGCCAGTCTTGAGGCCCTGCATCTTGCGTTGGCAGCCACTCAGGTATAATATCACCTGTCAGTAAACTTCACTTCATCCAGTTTTGATTACTCACTATATAAACTAAATTGTCAAAACATTACCAAATATATTTGTGTAGTTTATCGTTCCCCCAATGCTTCTTCGGAACCCAGTGTATTTGATTCCATATCCACTCAGTTGAGTAACCTTAACTTTGCCCTTGGCACCGAAATTACCATTTTGGGTGATTTTAACATACATAATGTTGAATGGTTATTGCATTTTGCCCGGACTGACGACGCTGGTCTAGAGTGCGAGCTGTTTGCGGAATCGTTTAATCTCACCCAGTTGGTAAAGCAACCAACCAGAATACCTGATAATCTTGACCATAATGCCCATCTCTTGGATTTATTCTTGACAAATAATCCAGATCAATACAGGATAGAGGTACTGTCACCACTTGGATCCTCTGACCACAATCTCATCAAAGCCTAATTAGTTAACCCTCCCACACCTCCCCGTTCTGAACCTGTCAGGGTGACCCGATGGCACTTTGATAGGGCAGACTGGGATGGATTTAGAAATTATCTTGCCGACATTCCATGGCAGTCTTTCTTCTCTAGTGATCCCAGTTCTACCCAGTCCCACATTTGTGACTTAATACTAGCTGGTATGGATTTATTCATACCAAGTCAACAGTTCACTAAAAGATCGAACTCTCCAAAATGGTTTGATGGCAACTGTGCCAGAGCAACAGCCCAAAAGTCATTAGCATATAACTCTTACTTAAAATCAAAAACATCTGAATCACTCTCCCAATTTAAAATTGCTAGAAATCATGCTAAAGCTATTAAAGCTATCTAAATCAAACTTTCTTCAAAAGCAAGCATCAAAACTACTTAGCAACCCTAATGACAATAGAATATTCTGGTCAGCTCTTAATTTTTTCAATAATAACTTTAACAAGTCACCTTCCATTCCCCCACTAAAATCTTCAGATGACAACATTACAAATGACCCGCGTGGGAAAGCAGATATCTTTGCCATTACCTTTGCCAGAAACTCTACCATAGACGATACCAGAATGTCCCAGTACTGGAACTTGATTCGCCCGAAATTGCCCCACTTAAAATACAGACAAGATATGTAAAATCCATCCTAGACAATTTACTTACCAACAAAGCTCCAGGCCCAGATGGAATTCTGCCAATTGTTTTGAAAATGTGTTCCCCTGAACTTGCCTTTGTCCTAGCTAAATTATTCAGACTATGCATTCGTACTTCTTTATTCCCAAATTCATGGAAAGAAGCCAATATCCACCCAATTCCGAAGAAAGGAAGTTCGTCTGACCCCTCCGATGACAGACCAATAGCTGTCACATCTTCCCTTGGTAAGGTATTTGAAACTTTAATTAATAAGCACTTTGTTAAACATCTTGCATCCAGCAACTTAATTAGTGATAGACAATATGGTTTTCGCCACGAAAGATCCACCATTGACATACTCAATCTCTTAACTCATACCATCCATCAATCAATTGATCTTTTTGGAGAAACTCATGCAGTAGCTCTTGATATCTCTAAAGCTTTCGACAGAGTATGGCACCATTCCCTGCTGTCCAAACTCCCTTGCTACGGACTAACGTCTTTTGTTCCTTTGATTTCTTCATATCTTAGTGACAGGAAAATAAGAGTAAAAGTAGATGATGTATATTCCAATTTCCACTCAACGCCGGCGTGCCACAAGGATCAGTTCAGGCACCAACCCTATTTCTGGTTCATATTAACGATCTCTTATCTGTCACCCACAATCCCATTCACTCATATGCAGATGACTCAACACTACATAGTTCATTCACACTCAGACACCCATTTACAAAGTCTAATATCTCTACCTCTCAACTCAGTACAGCCATCTCCATAAATCAAGATCTATCTACGATCAGTGAATGGGGACAAAACAACCCTGTCTCTTTTAATGCTAGTAAAACAAAATATACACAATTTACTAATTGAGAGATATTGCCAGATTCGTGCATTACCTTCAGTGCTACTAATATTCCCATCTCCAAAAGTATATACAATTTACTAATTGAGAGATATTGCCAGATTCGTGCATTACCTTCAGTGCTACTAATATTCCCATCTCCAAAAGTATTGAAATTCTTGGCGTCTCACTTAACAGTGCCCTCAGCTGGACCTCTCATGTCAGATCACTTGCTAAAACCGCCTCAAAGAAAGTTGGATTATTGTACAGAGTCGGTAACTTCTTCGCCGATGAGCAGTTAGCTATAATTTATAAGAGTCATGTGTGCTCTCAGGTTGAATATTGCTCACCCTTGTGGAATGGTTGTGGAGAGGTTGCACTAAGACAACTATACAAAATTCAGAATAAAGCTGTTAGAATCATTAACAACCCTGTCATTACATATAAACTACCTCCCCTGCAAGTAAGAAGGAATGTTGCCTCCCTTGCATTATTTTATAGATATTTTTTTTGGCAAATGCTCAGACGAAGTTGCGTCCATGGTGCCACCTCTCCATGCCTTCCCTCGTGCTACACGGGCATCTGGTAGCGCTCATGACTGGAATGTCACTCAGCCACATTGCAGAACTTCTGCCTATCAGAATTCTTTCATTCCCCGAACTGCATGTCTCTGGAATTCGCTTCCCCAGAGTTGTTTCCCTCCAAATTTCAACCCACAGCTGTTCAAGTCTAACTGTTACAGATATTTTATGAACGGAGGACGCCAGTAATCTGGTGTATGGATTGTTTTTTTCTTTACTCATTTGTTTTTCTTTCCTCCGTTCTGTTATTTATAAAAAAAATAAAAAAATCTGCCAGCTGTCATAAAGGTGCACAAGTATCGTTAATTCAACAACCGTAATGTCTCAGCTATGGCAAAGTCTTCTGGTTATCGTAAAGACTCTCGGCCATCATAATGTCTCAGCTATCGTCATCTTTCAACTGTCGTAAAGTCTTTCGGCTATTCTAAAGTTTCCCATATATTGCAGTCTCAGTTATTGTAAATTTCACAGCTTTCGTCATGTCTCAGGCATCACGATCTTCCACTTGTCGCCATAGTCTTTCAGCTACCATAATGTATCAGCTTTCGTCATGTCAGCTATCGCATTCTCTCAGCAATCACCTGGTCGGTTGGCAATTGTACTGACTCCCAGCTGTCGAAAAGACTGTTAGTTAACGCAGTGAATCAAGTATTGTAATGTATCGGTAATCAGAAAGTTCATTAACTGTTGTAAATTCTCCCAGCTATCGTAATGCCGGCAGTCATAAAGTTTCACCTATCTGAAAGTTTCTCATTTATCATAGAGTGTTTGAGTTATTGTAGAGTTTTTCAGTTATCATAGTCTGCCGGTTATCGAAATGTCTCTTAGTTATCATAAAGTCAGTCAACTAGAGCACCGTCCATGAATTATTCATTCATTCATTCATTCATTGCCAGACGCCATGTATCCCAGACAGGGTGGCCAAGGGCTTAGAGTTAGTTGTTTTACAGGGAGGGGCACTAATCCTCCACCAACCCCACTTGACGTAGGGATGCCAACAGCATCTGGTGTTCCCAGGCGGTCACCCATCCAAGTACTAACCAGACCCAACGTATCGCAAATTCTGTCAGGTGTCACAGTGGCCTCAGCCAACGTGCCTCTCAGCCAACATGTCTTTCAGGTAGGGTCTTTTGTCGGCCTTCCGTCAAATCTTGCCCACGCCACGATATAGACGATGTGATGGGAAGGAAAAAAAAAAAAAAACGTGAAACAGATGAAACTATTATTTTTGAGGGGACGAAATAGATGGTGCATAGACCGAGGTGGTTGTGTTTGTGTGTGTGTGTGTGTGTGTGTGTGTGAGAGAGAGAGAGAGAGAGAGAGAGAGAGAGAGGGGATCAATGGTCTTACCAAAATCTGAAAGTGACAAGTGAAAATCAGTGGGGATTGTTCAGTGCATATACAAAGGATCAAAGAGAAACCAATATAAAACGTTAATGTTTTGAAATGCTTTAATACTCCGGAACATGTAATTTTTGTCGTCAGTATGGTGGTGGCCTAAAATGAAGCATTCACTGAGACTCATCCACTCAAACCTGATGCGTCCTGAATGATAGGTAAGGATTCTGTGAACAAAACTGAATACATCTGGAGGTATTTTTTGGTGATGGTGAATAATAAAGCTGGTGGACAGGGATGAGCAAACCCCTTGTCCAGTCAGGTGGAATGATATCAGTGATAAACGGCTCATATGACTGCATGTGGTTCCCTATCATGGCATCACCTCAACTGTGACCTGTTCCACAACAATGCCCCAAGCACCGAACACCCTACCATTTATCACCCTAATCATTGCCTTCCTGGTTTCATTTAAGTCGGCAGGGAGTAGTCGACTGATGGAATAGCAGCAGGTAATGGCTGCACACCAGCCAATGAAAGCTTGCCACTGGAAGGCTCTTCCGTATACAGCTACTAAAAGTGCCCAACCCAGTGAAAGACAAACAGACAGACAGGCAGACAGACCTGCATACATAAAAAAACGGATAGGTATGGTGATAGATATATAGTTTTATATTGACGGTTAAAGAAAAAACAGGGAAGACTAAGTGATGGTTTGTGAGAGGGGAGAATCCAAGTGTGATGTTTTGGTGGATGAAGGAAAATTTGATGTTTTAGAGGAATTTGAATACCAAGTTGCTGTGACAGGAAACAAAGGTAAACATGTAAAGGAAGGGTAGTGTAAAGGTGTTCATACGGAATAAAGGTTTTGTTGCAAAGTGTATGGTACCGTAGCTGTCTGACTGAAGATGACTTTATCTATCTATCTATCTATATACCTAGGCTGCTTCCCCCAAGGAAAGGGAGGTAGCCGAGACAGGACGACACACTCTCCATTTACTCATCCATTTAAACACATTCATTCACATCTTAGCCCCAAAGGGGAGAACGGACAGATCCTCACCGCACCACACCGCACAAGGGTCAACTGCGCAATGCAATCAGTGACATCCGCAGCAGGGCCCGACAGCAGAGCTGCTTTACCCCTGCCACATCATAACATACCCATCCCCTTACCCGCACCTGACCTGACTAGCTGATCAGACCAAATGCGGGAGAATATCCCCTCAGGGCTGCGTCATCACTTATTTATTCACAATTTCTCTCCATTTATTTCTGTCACGCACAGCCACTCTTCCTTGCTCAACAGACATCCCTCTCGCATCCAGCGCTCTCTTCACACTATCCATCCATCCTATTCGTGGTCTTCCTCTCAGCCTTACACCTCTCACATCAGATCTAGTTATCTTTTTCACCAATCGCTCATTCTCCATTCTCTCCATATGCCCAAACCATCGCAACACCCTCTGCTCAACTCTACCAGCCATCTCCTGAACAACTCCAGTTCTCCTTCGCTCTTCATCATTTCGCACCCGATCCATACGCATCACTCCACACATACTCCTCAGACACCTCATCTCCATTACATTCAAACTTTTCCTCTCTGCTACACCCATATTCCATGTTTCAGCCCCATATAATGCAGTCGGTACCACAACACCCTCATACAGCCTTCTCTTTACATCCATTCTAAGCGAACGACATTTAAACACTTTTTTCATTCCTCCCAGCACCTTTCCTACTTCATTTATTCTAAACTTCACTTCTGCATCTATTCTTCCATCCACAGCAACATGTGACCCTAGATATTTAAAACAATCTACCTCCTCAAGCAACTCACCATTCAAAACTATATTCATCCCCCTACCATCTATCAACCTCGTACACTTCATCACTTTACTCTTATTCTCATTTACTTTCAAATTCCTCCTTTCACACACCCTTCCAAACTCCTCTACCAACTGTCTCAATCTCTCCTCTGAATCAGCCACCAGTGCAGTATCATCTGCAAACAGCAGCTGCTTCAGATTCCAATCTCCACCATCAACATTTACCAGACTCAGACCACCTAAAACTCTTGCATTCACCTCCCTTACAACACCATCCATGTAAATATTAAACAACCAAGGTGACATCACACATCCCTGTCGCAGCCCCACTCTCACGGGAAACCAATCACTCACAGCATTTCCCACTCTTACACATGCTCTACTATTTACATAAAAACTTTTCACCCCTTTTAGTAACCTACCATCAAGTCCATACAATCTTAAAACAGTCCACAAAGCCTCCCTATCAATTCTATCATACGCTTTCTCTAAATCCATAAATGCCCAAAACACATCCTTGCCTTTCGCTAAATACTTTTCACACACTTGTCTCACAGCAAACACCTGATCAACGCATCCCCTCCCTCTCCTAAAGCCACACTGCTCATCACTAATCACTCCCTCTGTACCCTCTCTAACTCTCATAATTAACACTCTACCATACACCTTACCTACAACACTCAACAGACTTATACCCCTAAAGCTAGTACATTCATACTTATCACCCTTGCCTTTATACAACGGGACCACACAAGCACTTGCCCAGTCAATTGGCACCATACCTTTCTCAAAGCACACATTCAACAATCTTACTAACCAGTCAACAATAGTCACTCCACCACCCTTCAGGCATTCCACAGCACACCCATCCATACCTGCAGCTTTCCCTGTTTTCATCTCCTTTACTGCCTTCTCCACTTCCTCCTTCGTGATCAAGGAATCATTCAACTCTCCCAACACATTTATTCCTTGCACCCTTCCATCCGCCACAATCTCAGCCACCCTTTCCTCCTCTACATTTAATAATCTTTCAAAATACTCTGCCCATCTCTTCCTTACTGCATCCATCTCAATTAACATCCCTCCATCCTCTGCTTTTACTCGTTCTTCCTTCCCAGACTCTCCCTTTCGCACCCTTTTCACCTCCTTCCAAAACATTTTCTTATTCTGTTGAAAATTCTCTGTCAGCCGCCTACCCCACCTCTCATCTGCTGCCACTTTAGCATCACGCACAGCCCTTCTCGCTCTATTCCTCTTTTCCTTATACCTTTCATATGACATCTCATCCTTCCTCTGCAGCCACACTTCATATGCACGTCTCTTCTCGGCCACAGCCATACTCACTTCCTCGCACCACCATTCACTTCCTTTTCTTACACCACCACCCACACGTCTCACACCACACACCTCTTCTGCATGCCCCACCACAGCACTCTTAAACAACTGCCATTCCTCCTCCACGCTGCCATTTTCCCGATCTTTCACTGCGTTCCACTCATCTTTCAATTTCTCCTGATACTCTATCTTTTTCTCTCTTTTATCCAACTCACTCACTTTCAAAACCTCCCTGCCACACCTAACCCTCCTAGCTCTCACCCATCTCTTACCTACTCTTAACTTTCCCTCCACCAGGTAGTGGTCAGACATACCTCCACCCTCCCCTCTTAGAACTCTCACATCCAACAATCTTCCTATTACATTATTAGACACAACCACATAGTCCATCAAAGCTCTATCAACAACCCTTCCACCCTCCTGTCTCACCCATGTATACTTATAAATATCTTTCTTCTCAAACAGCGTATTCCCAATCACCATCTCTCGCTCAACACACATCGCTATCATTCATTCCCCATTTTCATTTCTTCCAGGCACACCATGCATACCAACTACGCCTTCAATTGCTACATTTCCCACTCTAGCATTCAGATCTCCCATCATTACCACATTCACATTCGCTCCAAAACTCTGCAGACACTCATCAACATCATTCCAGAAAGACTCCCTCTCTTGTTCATCCCTTTCACTACCAGGCCCATATGCACTCACAAACACCCACAACTCACGTTCAAATTTCGCTTTCACCCACATCAGTCTCGATGACACCTCCTTCCATTCAATCACACACTGCTGTACTTCCGGACTCACTAACAAGGCCACACCTTCTCTTGCCCTTCCTCTATCAACACCTGACAATCTTCCATTCACACTTCCAAACATAGATTCCCCCTTCCCTTTCATCTTCGTTTCACTCAAAGCTAACACATCCAACTTTCTTCTCACAAACATTCTCCCAATCTCCTCCCTTTTAGCCTCAATCGTACTACATCCACGCACATTCATAGACCCAATCTTCAGGGTACGGGGATAACTCCATCCCCCATCCCTTTCTCTGGCCTGTCTCTTTTTAGGAACTAAAAAACAGAGGAGGGGGTCCCTAGTCCCCTCACCCCGCCCCTTTTAGTCGCCTTTTACGACACGCAGGGAATACGGTGGCAGTATTCTTCCTAACACAACCTGGCCGCAGAGTAGTAGTACCACCCCATAATGCGACCAGGTGTGGGGGGGGACACAACCGAACAATTTTATACTCAACTGAACTCATTTGTTACGGAAACGTATTTTGTGGTATATTTTTGTCACTACCTGATGATTTTATTTATATAGAAAGAGTCGCTGACTAGAAAAGATATTAAAGAAGACTTGTAAAGCCATTCAGGTTTGAAAATTCTATCCTAAGGTGACTAAAATCGTCTGGAGACAGCAAGAATAAAATGAAAAATATGTCGTCCAAATCCACGTGGCTAAACTCAAGGAAGTTGGTAAATGTGGAGCCATTAATACAGTTCAGAGAACCAGGGCAGCCAGCCAGCCACGGATTCTTCACCCCGACACCAGCCCTGTTTGTCTTCCATTAAGGAGGACACACTTTCGGGGTCAGAGGGAGAGTTCGTCGGGCTTTACTTACTCGGGATGTCGTCACGGGAACTTGAGGACCAGAAGTTGGGAGTAGACGACGTTGATTTTGACTACTGATTTGGTTGACTTGGCTGGCTTGGTGTGTGTGTGTGTGTGTGTGTGTGTGTGTGTGTGTGTGTGTGTGTGTACATTCATTATTCTCTTAACGCTGCCATTGATATAGGGAGGTCACGTACAGATAACAGTTGGATTATTTTACCCAAGCTTGTCGCCAACCACACACTGGACCCTCCTTGATACTGAAGGAATAATAAAGAGCTGGTTGTTACCCTTCCCTCTTTACTTGGATTTCCGTCATGGGTTTTCATTCATTGTTGCCTTTTTAGTTCGAATTGTGATATGGCTCTTGTACTGGGGATGTAGTATGGATTTTGTTGATCATTCGTGCATTTTGTCAGATATGAATTCGGTCATATACGGTACTCACTTGATGTAGTGATAGCGAAGGGAGATTCTTGCATTATATTTATGTCAGTTCTCCTCGGAGGGAGAACGATAGCCAAATTTTTATTCATCTCCATACTGGCGAAGTACGAATGGTGAAGGAGTGTCTGGAGGAAGGGTGGTGCATGTGAAATAAGAAGTGTTATGTTGGCTGTGTGTTTGTGAGTCGGAATCTGTACATGCCATCGGCAGAACCCACAGGATGCAAATAATGTGCAAGCTATGAATGGACACACTACCAACACCCGCATTAAGTATCCGTGATGGTGAGGGGTCGGATCTTAGACACAGGACACACGCATCATCTGTTGAGTACGTAACCACCAAACCACCGTAGTCCTTATTCTTTACTGACTACAGGTACATGGTGTACTGTACTTCAGCACACCATATACGATAATACGCTGTGTAGGAACCATATTGGCAAGGAACGAACCCTTTTGTAGTGTAGTAGGTTCAGCCGCTACAACCAGATGTCTCCAGGAGGTTTCAGATTCAGGGACGAGTGCCTGGTATTCCTTGCTTTAAATGCCAAGCCTCGGCCTCCTACGGCTTTGATGGAGAAACACATACAGTATTGTGTGAAGGATGAATGGTTGTTGTTTTCTGTTATAAGTTACGTTTTCTGTTTTCTGTTGTTTTCCCCGCAAACTAAGTAGCACTTTCTTTTACCATGGTGTGTCTGGCGTTGTATAACTGTGGCCGGAACTGCACAACAAGACCCGGTGTTGTCTTCGCGGTGCTGGTGGTCTTGTTTGGTCGGTGTTGGGGCTCAGGCACTCCCCACTGGGGGTCCTGGATGGCGCTGCTTTTTTTTAATGCTTTTTTTCATGTAAACGAACCTTCTGACATGTAAAGCTTGGTACACTTTCCCTTCTGTTTTTCCTAGCTCTCCCCCTCAGTCATGTGGCCGTTTGTGTTTTTCTTTCTTTCGGGATTTTTTTTTTTTTAAGGGAAGGGGTTGCTTCTTTGCCTGCTGCATCTAGAACCTTTCGTGCTTTGCTACGTGTTTTGTTTTTTTCTTTATCATTTTTCCTTTTTTCTTTTCCTTGTTTTGATATTTTTCGTGTTCTCGCTTGTATGGTTTATTTTTTCCATTGCTCTTTGTTTTGCCTTTCTCCCCTTTCTTTGGTGTTTTCTTGAATTCCTTCATTCATTTTTCCATTCATGTCTTGCCCCATTTTTTTTTTTCGTCATCATATGATATTATTCTTCTCTGCAAGAAAAGAAAAGACGTACTGGATTCCGTTTGTTTGTGTGCAAGTTCCCATCCTGATACCCTGAGAGAGAGTACGTAGGAGAACATAGGAAGCACAGATAACAGGAGGCCTGTGGGACCATGACCTGGTTATCTGCTGGAAAAAATGGCTAATTTAACTAAGAGATAACCAACTTGTAAGAGAAAAGGATGGAAAAGGGGAAGGCTGTCCCCCACCCACCACACCATCCGGTTAACATGCAGAAATAATATGGAAAAAATAAACACCAAGTTTATTTTAGGAGAAGTAGAATGCGTTGTGTAATATCTGTTCAACAGATCTGAGAGAGAGAGAGAGAGAGGGGGGGGGTAATATCTTGTTATGAAAGTGGACATTCCAGTGAAATGCACGATGCTCCGAAAAATTCATCTGGATACGGAATTCGTAGAGGTGAGGGGGAGTTAGCGGGAGGGGGGGGGAGAGTGGAGTATGTGAGGACAGGGAAGGCGAAGTGAATAGAGGGGCAGGTAAGGCGAGGGGATTGAAGTGAGGATGGAAGTGGAAATGAGATGGATATGGAGAGGCGGGAAGTGAGTGAGATGTGGGTATGTAGAAAGAGGAAAGAGATGTGACGGTAGGGGAAAGAATGATAGGGAGTGGAAGAGGGGTGGATATAGTGAGGTGGGGATAGGAGTGGTAGTGAGAAAGGGGAGAGATTGAGAGTGGACTGAGATGGGGATGGGAGATGAAAATTGGGGAAGGACATGAAATTAACGTCGGAATGAATGTGGGAAATGAATGGGTGAAAGGTGAATAGTTATGAGAATGGTTAAGAAGTTGAGGACGTGGTATCAAGAAGGGAAGAAAAGTGAACGAGGAAATGGATGGATGTTGTGAGGTGGGGATGGTGTAGATGTAGTGGAAGAGAGCCGTGGATGGGGGACAGATTGGGGGAGAGGACATAAAGATGAAGATACAAGTGAGGAAAGAGAATATGTTTGAGAGGGGAGCCGAAAATTAGAAATACGGTGTGGAATTATGGTGCAAATGGGAGTGAAAGAGGGACTGACTGTGAATGATGGGGATGGAAGCGAGAGTGTGAGGTGAATGCAGATTATAAGGATGAGGATGAGGTCTGGAGGTGGGATTAAGATGGGGATGATTGTGAAAGAAGGCTAAATGTAGTGTTGTTGGGATGACAGTGAAAGTGAAGAGGGGATGGGGGGAGAGATGGATATGGGTGAGAAGTGACGCGGTATAAGGGTAGCAGAGATGGGGTGGGTGACGAGGAATTATCGTTTGTAAAACAGTGGCGTTTGTATTTATTGTATGAGTACTTTTCCTACTTCCAAATGATTTTATCTATCTCAGAGGAGACTTTAGATATGAGGGAGTTAGATACAGCCATCATTAATACCTTCATTGTTAAGGTGTTTTCTTACACTGAATAAAATCATCTGGTAACAGCAGTAGAACACTAAAAAACAAGACCAAGCTACTGAAGAAATTCATGGTACTGACGGAGTTAAGATAAGGATAGGAGAGGAAGAGAGATGGATGGATCAGAGAGGTGATGAGAGCAGGTGTGTGAGTTGAATGTGGATGAGGATGGAAAGAACTGGAATGGGAAGTGGGAATGGTGAGAATGAAAGAGGAGATGGGGCTGGAAGGAAATGGAAGGGGAAGGTGGGTGTTGGGTAAATGGCAGATGGGGGTGGGATGGGTTGGACAGGTATTATCGTCGCCTCTTTCACATACCCCACTCCTCTGTTGCAGTAATAGTGTAAAGGCTCTCTGAAGCAGGCAACATCTCTCACCAGTATTACAGTTTAATTGGAATCGGTACACAAACTTGTTACGTCTCTTAGCAACACCACTTATTATAATTAGTTTCTGGGGATGATATCTTTGCAATCGATCCCCCCTCCTGTCTCTCTCTCTCTCTCTCTCTCTCACACACACACACACACACACACACACACACACACACTTTGATCTATACACACCCATTAACAGTTGAACGAGGACACTGAGAGGAACCTGATAACGTCTTAAGGTCCATTTCACCTGTCACACAGATTCTCTCACCAAATAGTGTGATACATATACTGCATCCCTCTTGCTGTTTGCTGAATAATTCTCGTGTGCGACGGGATGGCTCTATAAACTTTACCAGTGCATACCTCTCGTAATATTTTACCTACGACAATCCCGTTAATGGGAAAGATGCACTCCAGCCCAACTTTACCTTATTATCTTGTACACTCGTACAGTAAATTTTCCATTACGACCAGCCAGTATCCTACCCTATTCCACCTTTTCCTTTCTCCTTTCCCAGACTTCTACCATACCCTCCCATAACCATCTCAGGCTCTCATGACTTACTTTAAGATGAATAAAATGTCTGGCGGTAGATGGAATAAGAGAGAAGACGAGACAACAAGAAGGGTTAACTGACCTCTTTGCCCACTTTCTGGCAATCAGTGGTGAGCAAACAACAACCTATTGGTCCTTTCATGGCCCTTTGTTCCCTTGGTAATCCTACAATTTTCTTCACATTCTAATTTCATTTCCTTCCTTTCAACCATTGCTTTTATCTTTCTTTCCTCTTCATTGTTTCATTACTTCGACTCTTTTCATGTCTTCACCCAGTTATATTCCCCCTTCCTTTTTACCTTCATTTTCTCACTTCATCTCCCTGTCCCTTACATTTTCCCCATGCTCTCCCTTTACGATGATTTTACTCTTTTCTTTCTTTATCATCCTTCGTATCCTTCAACAGATAATCACCAGCCTTACCCTCACTGTCATTCCAGACCCTACTCATATAAATTTATCATCCGCTATCTTTTCATTACGTATTTTTTCCGCCTTTTCGAGTATCCTGTTGTTTTGTTTCCTCGTTTTTTTTTTTTTTTTTTTTAACACTCACTTCATCACAAATCTTTCCCTTTTACCATTCTTAAGTTGTATTTTTAGCGGCATAGGAGACTTCATTGCACATTTCTCTTAGCGATTTATCGTACATGCTACACACTGGCCCGTATTCTCACCGGTTAAGGAAGCTCCGTAATATATGTTCATAAGCGATTCATTTTGTTTATTACTCAGTTCTGTCCTCTTTTGCATTACATAAATTCTTGCGATATTGCCATGCTATGCACAGATTTCGTGCAAAAGGATATTAAAAAGACATATCCAATAATTAATTTCTGAGGAAGCATCCTTGCCTGACGAGAACGGGAGCCACTGACATTCTTTCTTGTGTGATTTATGTACATCTGGTGTCGCCATAGCTGGCCTTAGTGACATACAAGAGGGAAAGGGGATGTAATATACGAGTACAAAATAAATAGCTGACGAGGAGGTGTTATGAAGTATTTTATGTCACCTAGAATACCGATCTTAATATAATGGTTCTCTCTCTCTCTCTCTCTCTCTCTCTCTCTCTCTCTCACCCTGTCCCCCTCACCCCCATTTCCCTCTTCACGCTCTCCCATTCCTTTTCACTGACCCTCCCAGCCTCCTCCCTCTCTTATCCCATCCCTTCCTCTCCTCTCCCTTCCTCTCTCCTTTTCCCATTCGCCTTTCTCCTCCCTCATCCACTCTCTTATTCATTCCATCCTCTCTTCTCTATCCCCATCCCTTCCTCCTAATTCTGCGCCTCCATCCTCCTTCCCATCATCTCACCACCTCCCCCTGGTCACCACTTTCCCTTCCTCAGCCCATCTTCCTCCCCAACTACCCATCCCTCATAACCTCATACACTCTATCCCTCACAATATCACTCTTATCCCGCTTCTCACTCTCCCTCACACCCCACCCTCCTTTTCCTTTGGCCATTTTCCCTCCATTCCTCCAGTTTTAATCATCTCCCACTCACCCTTCCAAACATCTAACCCCCTTCCCGCCCCCACACCTCGTGCTCCCACTTTCCTTCTCTTTCCTCACACTCGCCATCACCCCCCCCCCCCGTTGATGTATTTCATCCTCATGGTTTCTTACGTTTTTCTCCACCTCCTCCATCCCTCATCAGCTCCTTCCCTTCCCCTCTTCCTCCACGGATCACTCCTTCCCTCCCCGTCCTCCTCCTTCATCGTCCTGCCTCTCCCTCGTCCATTAGTTATCACTTCCAACACACCCTCCTCACCCGATAAACCTCCCATTAGTCATCGTCATCCATTACCACCACTTCCCTCTTCCCCTTACCCCACCTCTCCATCCCTTGCCTCTCGCCGTCGTCTTTTTTTCCTCTTCCTCCCCCTCCTTCAAAACACCTTTTCCCTCACCTCCCTCCTCCATCCTAGCCCTTATACTCAGCACTAATTCATTCTTTTTCCTTTTCAGGTTACACTATGATAGTCTCTTTTTCTCCTTTCACACTGTCCCATAAAATGTCCACGCCAGTTTTTCTATGCTGCGTGGTGTTCATTCTAACCTTTTCCTGCCGGCTTCGGCTGGAGGGTTTGGAGGGCGGGGGAGAGCCTTCTTCTTTGATATCCTTATCTCCTTCTAGTAGTTCAGTTACTCTTCCAGGAGTTGCCTAGCATGGGCCAACCGGCCTACTGCAGTTATCCTCTCTTTTTATGTTTTTATGTTCTTGTTCCTCTTCTCCATCCTCCCACCCTACCGTCATCCACTCACCGGGAGATATTGAGAGAAGGAGGCAAAGTGTATGACGATCATAAAATTCGCTGCCTTTATTTCCCAAGGCGTTTATTTCATCTTGAGTAGTAGACTTAAGGGAGTTAGGACTCTTTTACACCTTAGTGGTTTTGTGTGTGTGTGTGTGTGTGTGTGTGTGTGTGTGTGTGTGTGTGTGTGTGTGTGTGCAATTCAGGTCCGTGTGTGGTGTATCTTTGATATTTAACACCAGTCCCCATACTAATATCCAGCACTATATCAGCTTGTTTGTGAAACTGTTTGTATAGCTCCTGCTGTTGCTGTTGCTGTCTGTGCAGCAAAGGGAATAATGTTGTTATTTTTCTTTGGTCAGCCACGCTGACCACTGCACAGGTCGGTTAGTCCCCCCCCCCCAACCACACACAGAAGACCACCTGTTAGGCAACGATGGAAACTTGCCGTGAACGCCTTTCTTGGTATATGAGACACTGCTGTTGCCTTAAAAGCCCCACAGCATCTCAAACAGATTATATTATGACTGGCTAACGAATCGCAAACAACGAGTAGTGATAGATGGCAAATCATGAAGCTGACTACAAGTAATTAACGAAGTTCCCTAAGGGTCAGTTCTAGTTCCATTTTCTAACTATTTATGCCAATGATCTAGAAAATAAACTAATTTCCAAGGTAGCTAAGTTTACAAGTGACACAAAAACTGGAAATGGTAGAATAATGAAGAAAACGAGCTGTGCATCCACTGAAAATAACCTGGCTAACTTAGTCGAGTGAAAATAGCAGATAAAATTTTATGCAGAAAATTATAAAGTAATGGAATTTGGCGACAAAACATAAAAACATGTGTACCGCATTTTCGATACCCCAGTGACATTAGTAAAAGACAAAAGATTCCTAAGAGTTAATCTGAAAACCAGTAACAACTGTACAGTAACGAGGCCAATAAATGCTCGGCTTTATCAGAGCTTCGATCACAAAACAATCAATATAATCTCTAAACTTATATACGTCACTAGTCAGACCACACCCTCAAAGCTGGAGAGCACTGGTCCCCGTGAAGTGTCACTAAAATGATCCCATCACTTCGAAATCTGCCATACGAAAACGCGTAAACAAACTGTTTATGTTTTGAGAGAGAGAGAGAGAGAGAGAGAGAGAGAGAGAGAGAGAGAGAGAGAGAGAGAGAGAGAGAGAGAGAGAGAGAGAGAGAGAGAGAGAGAATTTCAACGCAATGGGAGAAAGCACATAACGTAGTGTGTGCTAAAGAGAAGTAAGGGCAAGGAAGGGGGAGGGAGGGCGTAAGAGGAACAGAAAGGATGGAAGTGAGCGAGGTGAAGAGGAGGAGGAGGAGGTGAGATGGAGGCTAAGGGAAGAAACTGATGTTAGAGATTATGTCTGGTTTAATTTAAGACGCAGGATAAGAATGTACAGACTGAGATAAAAGTTCGTCTGATATTCCATTTATTCTACTTCTCAGTTTACCGTCGCTGGACAGCCATCCTAAGGAGAGGGACTTTGTACGTTTCTCGGGTGGCAGAGAAAGGAAGAGGGGAGGGAAGAAGGAAGAGAAAGAGAAAAAGTGTGGGAAGAAGGAAAAGTAGTGTGGTTGGTGTGAAGAGAAGGAATAAAGTATTGTCTGGTAGATGGAAGTGAGAAAATGTTGGAGAAAGGAAGGGAAAAATAGTACATTGGTAAGAGGAGGAAAGGAACGACTGATAGGAAGAAAGGAAAGGAGGAAAAAGGCAGTGACTTGGAAGAAGGAGGAAGGGAAAGAAGAAAAACAGAAATTACAGTAGGAAGAAGTGAAGAATGATTAAAAAAGGAGAGGAGGAGGAGGAGGAGGAAAGGGATAGAGGATGGAGAAAGTGAGGGGGAGAGATTCGGGAGAAATTATAACAAGGAAAGAGAGGTAAACGGAAGAGAAGGAGAAAGGAAATGGAAATAATGAGAGAGAATGTGGGAAATCTGAGAAAGTTTATGAATGAAGGAAGAATAGCGTCTGGTGGTGAGAGGAGTATTATGAGGAGGGGAAGGGAGAGAGAGAGGCAGGAAGGAAAGTGAGGTGCCAGGGAGGAAAGGAGAAAGGAGTTAAGGAGGAAAAGTGGTCGAAAAGAAAGAGAATGGGGAAGAAGAGAGAGAGGGAGAAAGAATGCGTAATAAAAAGGAAGTAAGGATGAACAAAATGGATGGAAGGAGAGGTGCAATGAACGAGCGGAAGAAGGAAAGCGTGAAATGAAGGAAATAATGATAAACAAAATGGAAGGAAAGAGAGGTGTAAAGAACGACCGGAAGAAGGAAAGGGTGGAAGGAAAGAAAAGTGGTCGTTAAGAAAGAAAAAAATAAAGAAGTTAGGGAGATAAATTGGTCTGAAGAAAAAGATGGATTATGAGAGGGAAGGAGACAGAAGAGGAACGGAGGAAGGACGAAGGAAGGGAAGGAGTGGATGGATGGGTGAAGGGGAGGAATGGATGGAAGGGTTAAGGGAAGGAATGGAAGGAGGGGTAAAGGGAGGATTGGAAGAGGAAAAAAGAGGGAGGGAGGAGACGTGATCTGAAGGGAGAGAGGAAGGAAGGAAGTACGGAGGGAAAAAAAGAATAGAAAGTGAGGAGGAGAGGGACGGGGGGCGGGGAGTAGAATGTAAGAATGAATGTGTAGTAAAAAGGTAAGAGGGGTGAACACGAGGGAAGGTGGAACAGAAGAGGGATGGATGAAGAAATAGAGGAAAGAAGGAAGAAAAGCTAGCGACAGTAAATGATGGGCATAATGGAAAAGATAAAAGGTGTGTGCGGAGGACAGTAAGACAAAGGCAAAAAGACGAAGAGGAGAAGTGAGGAAGGAAGGATGGAAGGATGAAGAGAAGGGAAGGAGGAAAGAATAAGAGGAAAAATGAAGGAAGAGTGTGCGTTAATAAAGAACGGAAATGCATGGTGTTCAGGTCGTAGGAGTGTATGACTAAAAAGAAAACATGAAAGGGGAGACAGTGTATAAGGAGAGAAGGAAACAGAGACGGAATATAAGAGTGGAAAGCAGACTGGAAGGACAATGCACTGGATGCCTAATTAAGCTGGAATTAGGAAGACTGTGAAGCTGGCGATGAAGGGAAAAAGGAGAGGGAAGAAAGTGTAAGACAAGGAAGAAAGGAGAGAAGGTGGGGGGAAAGAGCAAAAGTAGAAGGAAGGATAAATAAAGCTTTGGAAGTTGAGGAAGGCTAAGATAATGGAAAATCTTAATAAAAACTGGCGTAAAGAGTAAACGATAAAGAAGAAAAGAGAGAAAGGGTAGGATACAGACGGATGAGAAGGGATAGGTTGAAAAATAATGAAGGAAGAATAATGCATGGAAAGTTTATGAGGGTTATAATAAAGAACGACACAATAAAACTGGTTATAAATAAAAGCAAAGGAGAGGAAGGACGTGTACAAGCAGGGAAGGAAAGAGGGAGGGAGGAAAGGTAAAGAGGGAGAGGAGGAAGAAAGTAGGATGATGCATACAAAGCTTAAGAAGGCTAGGAGAAGCAGGAAGGGCATAATGTAGACTGGTGTGATGATTGTCTGATAAAGAACACTAAAATAAAGGGAGAAGAGCAATGAACGACAATGAGGGAAGTAATGATGGAAGGAAAGGAGGAAGGAAGAAAAAAGGATAACGCTTGGAAAATTCAAGAAAACTTGAATGCAGAAGAGCTTAATAAAAACTGATGTAAAATGTTGCTGTGCTGAGGCCGTCTTTTACTCCATCAACCACACACGCCGGAGATCGTAAACCTATAATGGTTCCTGTCGCTTGTAGACACACACACACACACACACACACACACACACACACACACACACACACACACACCAGTATGTCCAAGCACAGAACTACGTTTTCTGACTCTAGCATGCATACGAGCAGCAACACGCACACCATCACAACCACACATATCTGAACGCCCACGCTCATGCACACCACCACTGTACACACACACACACACACACACACACACACACACACACACACACACACACACACACACACACACACACACACACACACACACACACACACACACACACACACACACACACACACACACACACACGTGGGGGTCTATTTACGCCATCATCCGGTAAGACATGTGTATTGTCGTGACACCATATTTATATACGTATTATTCACTTATTCCCTCACGTATTAATTTTTCTTGTGCTGTCAAGGCAACAACGGTATTAATACAGCCTGGGATCACTGGTTTGATTGGGGTGCCTTTGTGTACCATTATTCTGAGTTACTTAACCATCTTATCCAATTATATATACACCTGCACACAGTAATAGCCCTCCATATTTTATCTGAACATATACGAAACAATTGCACTACATTATGAAGAGTCTGTTGTGCTCAGAAGAATTGCATCACTGGGTTTTAAAAGTCATTTTCACTTTCTCTTTATTTATCGTACTGAATGGAATCTGAACTGATGTCCGCAACAGTAAATTTTAATTCTCACTTCATTATCTATCATCACACAACACAGATCCCTCGCCGACTGACTCGAGAATGGGTAAAGTACTTTGCACTGTCAGTTTCATATATACTGCTTGTTCGTATGGTGTTTCTGGGTAAAATTCTATATACAATAAAATCTATCTTCCTACTTTCTGTGGAGGTAGCCGAGAAAGCAAATGATACCCTAACTTTTCTACCCTACCCAGAAGTTGACCCTCCTATAACGACACTCCATCTTTCACGTGCTGTATATCCTTTCAATGTAGCTACCAAACATCTCGTTTTTGGACTTTGCTACCTCTTGTTCGTCTCTCAACCATCCTACTTCATTGTCGTAGTCAGTCTCTCACTGTTCGCTTGCTCCATGATGTCAACCTAGCACATACTATCTCTTTATCACACTTTCCAAAACCCTATGCCTCTTCTTCTTCACGGTGCAGACCACATTTTCTTCTTCTCCATCCATCTGCGTGTGTATTCCTCCAATTCACTGTCAGAATGTTGTAATGCAATGATGTCCACTGTCCTTAATCTTGGCTTGTGTACCATAAACATCGTCTGTGCACCACTGCATTGCACCAACGTTAATATCAGCACCTTGTCATGCAAAGCTTTGTTTCCTAGCACACTGACCTTCCCATTCCCTCACTGCTATTACTTCCATCTTTGCTCATGTCATGCAGTCCATCCCGATCGTTACTTTTTTTGTCCACGGCATTGATATAATAATGTAACCCTTTTATAGCTGAGTCAGTTCTAGCATTATACTGAAGTTGACGTCACACGATGTTATTCGGCTGCAGGTGAGTCATATTAGACTGAGCAATTACCACTGACCCGCTCACAGTTGGAACAATTCAACTCTCCTGTTTAAGCTAAAACAACACGATCATATTTAGCTGAGAGTAAGCCACGTGAGCAAGAGAAAACTTCCTCACATTCTCCAGTTCTAAAACCTGCAGTACGGTACCAACTTCCAGTCTATCTCGGTGCCTCTCAACCTCCGTCACTTGACCCATACCTACACTAACTTGACAATTCCGCAGTTAATACGAAATACTAAATCTTTCCGTCACACATGGCAATTTCCATTTTTCATCTCATAGCAGCAGTGTAGCCTTCAGCAACACAGACGCTGACATTTAACACTCCATTTAAGCCTTTCGCAAGAAGCTGGTTTCCGTAGCTGAAAAAAATCGTCAGGAGGCAGCAAGAATAAAATATACAAGGGTCAGCAACTGAAGGGACTGAAGCGAAAAAAGTCGGGTAATAGACCACGTTTATCACAACGATTCCATTGGCCCTGAAAAATTTACCATCCTCCATTGCCGTACTGCATTGTGGAGGAGGAGGAGAAAGACAAGGAGTGTCATGCCTGTTACTTAAGATGATGATACAGTGGACGACGGTGAGAAGAACTGAAAAGTACACGAATGATAAAAAAGAATAAATGACAGACGTAAGTGACAAGGAAAGCAGCAAACAATCTTCCCCCCAGACTATGACACGCAGCCGTCAACTGTACGATCCAGGTACCCATTTCAGTCCCAGGTGAGACCAAGGTGGAAGCTGAGAGACCCTGCCCAAGAGTACAAACACTGGAGACAGACATGTTGAAAAAATGTACACCCTAAATTATCTCATGCACCGAAAAGACAAAACTCAAAACAGGGTGAAACAAAAGACGAAGAACGAATACTGAACATTAACTCTCTCTCTCTCTCTCTCTCTCTCTCTTAGATGAAAGTGTTAAAGGAAATCAGAGTAAAATGAATAAAATCCTGGAAACAGATAGAGGTCAAAATTGTGTACGGTATGCTACAGAATTTCGGAAGGGAAATATATAAAACTTAAAGGAGGGTGAAACAAAAAATTCTAGGAACAGGTAACTACCAAAATTCGGTAGGCTGAAGTATTTCACAATCCCAGTAAATTAAAGGCAAACTAGAGTTATACATCACCCGTTATACAAGCCGCGTCCGTCAGGTGTGTAAAATGGATGTATATTATACATGTACTATAAGCGTGTTGGGTTGCGTGATACATAATGAAATATGATGCAGCCAAACAGCATCTCATACACCCACTGTGGTGTATGTCACATTTACCTATTAACGTGGCTGTGTATCATCATGACCCAACATTCACAAAGTTACACATGGCTCTCTCTAGGGATAAACTGGTACATAATATTATTCACGTATTCTAAACATTATGGTAAAATGAATGAAAAGTTGTTGGAAGGGGGTGTGTAAATATCCCTCACAGTATTGTGTAGGAATGTGGCGACGCAATCACTCATCTCTTGTGTTCTTACTAACTTTCTCTCTCTCTCTCTCTCTCTCTCTCTCTCTCTCTCTCTCTCTCTGTATACATTATATATATATATATATATATATATATATATATATATATATATATATATATATACATCAAACAAACGAACGCAAACACCTGTTCTTTCCATCCTCTCTCTCTCTCTCTCTCTCTCTCTCTCTCTCTTTCTCTCTCAAGGCTTCACCCAAGACACCGTCACCTTCAAAGACCTCAGTTAATTTCATAACAGGCTAATTAAGAAAACCTCACCTTTGTCCTTCTTTCCGCCTCTAGAGCACCTGAGTGGGACAACCAGTACTTGTAGGTGTGTAATGGCAGATACAGGTGGCCAGAGTGTCACAGTGGGCCTTGGAATGCCGTAGGGAGTCTTATAAGGGTCATAGGGGGGTCCTGGAGTGCCTTAGGGAGCTTTATAAGGGTCACAGGGGGTCCTGGAGTGCCTTAGGGAGCCTTATAAGGGTCACAGGGGGTCTTGGAATGCCTTAGGGAGCCTTATAAGGGTCACATTGGGTCCTGGAGTGCCTTAGGGAGCTTTATAAGGTTTAAAAGGTCGTATACTATACACGGTTACCTATGCTGTGGCTGCTGACACCACGCATTTATTTACTTATTTACCTTTCTCTCTCTCTCTCTCTCTCTCTCTCTCTCTCTCTGCCCATCAGTTTATTTTCCTCTGCCTGTCTCAACACACAGTAGAAGCGGAGTGAGAGGTGAATAGCTATGGATAGAAGCAAAGGTAGGGATGGAAGGAGCAAAAGTGATAGAGAGAGGGATAAGTACTGAAGAAGGGAAGGAGGAAAGCAAGCAATGGTTGATGAAATGATATGATGAACTTAACACTAATAAACATAAACAGGTCTACACATATTACGCACACCTTACAGTCCCAAAGATATGGTTTCATAACATATGCAGACGAGCTGACCCCAAAGGACCAAGATCACACCGTATGCGAACAAGGAAAGGAGACCAAAATTTCCATTAAAAAAAAATTAAGGGAGGCTTTTTTGGAAGCAATCCTCTATTTTTTACATAATTTTGAATCGCCTGATGGAAAACACAGGCAGCCTGACGTTTCTACCTCGTTGCTAACTGCGTCATGTACAATGGGAAGCTATCGAACCCTTTCATATACCATTTATAATTAGAGTTATAAAATGAGGGTGTTGCGCTGCTACGCATGTTTAGTCATTAATGATACGGCTCAAATATCTAGCTAGGAATTCGTGCCGAAGCGATGGATGGAAGATAGTGAAGGAAAAGATGATGGGTTGATCGGGAAATGGATGGACGGACAGATTGGATGGAGGGTTGGTGGAGGATGTATGGAAGGATGGTTGGGATAAATTGAAGGACGGTTTGGGATGGATGGACGGATGGATGGGAGAATGGTTGGGGATGGATGGACGGATGGATGGGAGAATGGTTGGGGATGGATGGACGGATGGATGGGAGAATGGTCGGTGATGGATGGACGGATAGATGGGAGAATGGTCGGTGATGGATGGACGGATGGATGGGGCAATGGCTGGGGTGGATGGAAAGATGGCTGGAAATGAATAGAAAGTTGGTTGGAAAGGAATGGGAGGATTTTTGGAAATGGACGAAGGATTGCTTAAGGATGGATCAATTAATGAAGAGAAAGATGGGGTGGATGGATGAATGGATAGGTGGATGGAATGTTGGCTGGGGGGGAAGGAGGGAGGGATGACTGGGGAAGAAAGACTGAAATATGTAATCAGAAGGCAGTATGAACGTGGGTAAGAGGATTACTGTAAAAATACATTAAGGACAGATAAATGGCCATTGATAAGAGATAAGAAGGAAAAGACGGTGATAAAATGGAGCAGAGGACATGATACCTAAGAGATGAGGCAAAAATAAATTACGTGATATCCTACTGAAAGATAAGGCTGCAGAGGGTTGGGAAGAACATAATGGGTTTTGCCGAGTGAGATTAGGCTTCACTTAATAAAAGTAAGTCGGTACATGGGACAATATGGTGAATGAGGGAGGAATGATTGCCGGTTAGGGAACGATGGAGTTGGAGGAATGAAGTGGACAATGAAAAGGTCAAGAATGGAAAAGTGGTATGGAAGCTGACTAATAATCGCATTCCCAGTCTTCCCTGATATTCCACAAAACCCACAGATATGTCATAAAACCAGCCACGCCACAACCATCACGGTGGTCCTGAAGGAGATCAGACATGTTGGTAAGACAGTGTGTGTATCAGATTAAGACCTACTTCGCCTCAGATACATTGAAGAAAAGGATATAATTTAGATAAAAATGAAGGTTGCTGGCCTGACAGAAATATACTCGCAGATGAATAAAGTAAGAAAATGACAAATGGATGAGGGAATAATGAATAGCAATAAGACTGATGACATAGAAAGCTGATGACAGTGATACAACGAGAGGTGTAGACTAAAGCCCTGGGAAAGTGGATGAGGCTGGTGTGAATGTTGACGACAATGATGGATGGTGCTAGATGGAAGTAACTGCATGACTGGAAGGTAATACAAAGTACGGATGGATGGTCAGGATTGGATGGATGGTACTGGATGGAGGGGATATGGAATGGGTAGCCTATGACTTAAAGAGTGTGGATGGATGGAAGATAGAAGGGACAGATGGATGGATGATCACGACTGGATGGACTTTTGGGAGAGAGGTAGTGGAGAAGGAGAGCACGGGACATAGAGACTGGATTCTTTGATACTCGAAACCTGCCGCAATACAAGAAAGGAAGACTGTCATGGTTGGGAAAAAAATGGTTTGTATCGTCAATGACTTGGATTTCCCAGTGGTTTATACCGTCCACGACGTCAAATGTCTTTTTGTATGTTACTAATGGAAGCTAGTTTGATTCTGGAAAAAAATAACAGAGACAGTAATAAAATGAAATATGCAAAAAACACCGCCGAAAAACCCTCCTGTGTTAACGATAGTGGAAATGAGTTATTTAAGAGGAGCCTGTGGAGTCACATGGAGAGACAGGCTGACGAATGAGGATATAAAGGAGCGTTGTGGTGTTGATGTGGATGTGATAGGAAGCGTTATGAGGAACACACTGAGGTGGTTTGGCCATGTGGAGAGGATGGAGGGTGAAAGACTGACGAAGAGAGTGTATGTGAGTGAGGTGGAGGGGGAAAGAGGGAGGGGGAGGCCGAGGATGAGATGGAGGGATGGGGTGGAGAGGTATATGAGAGAGTGGGGTGTGAGCTGGGAGCAGGGGAGTGAAATGGCGGGGGACAGGGCGACTTGGAGGCGATTTGTTTGTGGCCACCCCAAACGGGATTGAGGCGTCTTGCAATAGATAGATAGATAGTTAACGATAGTAGGATTCGTTTTCCAAATAATTCTGATTTAGTGGAGAGTATAATCTGACTCTTTTACAAATCTGTCAGATATTTTTCTTCGAGCAATGTCCGCAGAAAGTCAGTTTTTTTTTTTTTTTTTTTTTTTTTTTTTTACAAAAGCTGCCAAACCTTCGTCAACAATTTGACAAATTTCCTTCAGTCGCTGGATAATTTTCTTTAAGTCCACTTTCTCCACACAAGCAGCAGATTTCCTTTCACCAGCAGCCGATTTTAAACTTTCTCGTTCTTCAACTTTCTGACTCTCCTAAACTATCTCGACCCCAATTCCTCCTTCCCCTTCAGATCCTTGGTGTCCATTTCATATTCTATTTCTAACTCTTCCAGACGGTTACGATTACTTTTTCAGGCAGAGGGATTAGTAAATCAGCAAATAAATAAATATATAAATAATAAAAAAAGAGGATTGCACACACATGCAAACCTTCTTTTACTTCCACAGTCTAATATTTCGCCATGCAGTCATTCACTTATTAATCGGATTCATGGATTCTTGACTCCACCTCATAAAAAAAAATCGTGGTGGGGACAACTCAAGTATTCTAGGTATCGTCAGAGGATTTTATTTAGGTGAGAACGAGTACAGGAGCCTTAGAGTGTTAATACTGCCATCACAAACGCTCTCATGGTTGGGACAACTCCAGTGTTTTGTTCCAGCCAACGTCATACTATGTTTTTCAGCCGAAAATAAGTACAGGAACCTTAGAGTGTTAATTGTGCCACCACTAACCGTCTCATGGTTGGGACACATCAAGTACTCTACTCCACCTGACGCCAAACGATTTCATTCACATGTGAGTAAGTAAAGGAGACAAAGTGTTAACAGGACAGTTACACACTTGGAACCTGCCCACTTTTACTTCCTTAATCTAGTTCCTTGCATGCCCCCTCCCTTTCTTCCCCCCTGCTTCCTTGTACACACACACACACACACACACACACACACACACACACACACACACACACACACACACATCAGGGTGGAGATCCCGCCTGATACGCGGATCATTGACTGAATCACCGGGGTTGGCAAAGCGTGTATCTCTCACCCATCACGTCAGAATAGCCAGGGCGACGTCCCAGTCACTCCAAAGTTTTCGTCCCCTTCACTACGATGACGTTATTAGGATTCTATTCTTGCTGCTGCCAGACGATTTTATTCATCTTAGAAAGAACCTGCAGTGGTGAAGAGGTTAATGAAAGCTTTACATAATCTCTGGAGTAAGTAAATGTTCTACTAAGGTACAGTACAACCGCCTGTATATAAAGGTAATGTAATGAAAAGCGTCACACGCCATGAGATGTACGAGTGCAATACAAGGCATGTCCTCGGGTTACCACCGATGGCCACGCCTCTATCTAACACACCACTTACCCACAGTTTTGGGAGACCTTCCAGTAAGTCCAAACTTCCTGTGTCCTTTAGTATGTTCGGTTGTTAATACTTGCCATGCATCACAAGCACAGCAGGTGATTATTATCTGTGAAAGGCAAAGGCGATTTTAGTTTGTAAATTATAGTGACAGAATTACACGGGCTTATCAGCGTTATCAAATGTTGACGTTAGTTAGTTTTATTTATACCCATGCACCAAGATTATTTTAACTGTAGCCTGTGCAGCTACGGTAAACACACACACACACACACACACACACACACACACACACACACACACACACACACACACACACACACACACACACAAATATTAACGTCGAAGGCAGGACTGAAATAGAATGGGATTACTGAGGGGACACTCAAGAAAATTGCAGACCATCGCGTCCCCCCCCCCTCTTTTTAGTTTTGTTGGTATTTATGTTGTTCCGGGGCAGCACAGAGTAGAGAAGCGTCCTCCTCTTCTTCCTTAAGTTACCCTCGCCTCGTGTCATTCTTTAGTTATGTTCCGTGGTAGCACAATGTCCACAAACCTCAGTCTTACCCCTGCCTCGCCCCACTTAGTTATTTCGCGGTAGCACACTGCTGGCAATCTTCCTCATCCTTCTCCTCCTCCTCCTCCTCCTCTTCCTCCTCTTCCAAGCCACCACTCACTGCATCTTCCTTTTCACACCAGATACAAGCTGGCCAGACGGAGCATCAAGGGCTGTAATTAGTGGCCTCAGCAAATTTATTATGCTTCATCCGCCTCAGCTCGGCAAAGCTTTTCGTCTTTTGCAGCTTGTTTTCCAAAGCTCAGTGGAAGATACGAATATAAGGTTCTACATCCATGCCACTGCCTGCGTGTGACTAGCATCATATTCTAGTGATGGGTCCTGCTGCAGCCCAACATTCTAGATGGAGAGGTCGCTTCCAACCTAGTTAACGTGGACAGAGTATGGCATGTCTTTCTTAGTTATTTACCTGCATACTACACTTTATTAATTAACTGGATACCATATAATATAATAAATCAGTACAATGTGGACATAGTTTGCATAAATATCTTAATGGACAGTGTTAATGCAGTGACCATATTCAGAATCAAACAAGCTAGAAGGAGGTACTAGAAAACTTTTTCTGTCCAAGGTAATACCGACTGATGTGTGTCCAGGGGAAAATTTAATGTTCACTTATTTTCTTATGCTTAAATTAGGTACCATATTATCTTTTTATACCATGAGATTCATTCATACAACCAGTCCATATTTTACATGAAAATCAGGTGGGAAAAAAAGAAAGAAAGAAAAGACCAAACAATGGCATTTTATGACAATAATTCACTGCTTTAGAAACTTGTTTATCGTGAGCACTGGTTAAGTTCCTTTATAACTAATGACCCGACATACTGTGTCTGTGGTCAGTGCTGGTGTGGTTGTGGTAGGAAAGAATATTTGGGTTTATTACAACAGCATTACTATCTCTGCCTTGTTTATTTATGGGACCATAGGGTGACAGACATACAGTAGGGTAATACTTAACAGTTTCACTACGATGACCTACACTGAATACTGAGTTTGTATTTTCTCCGTTTTTATATTCTTTCTTCCAAACGCTTTTTCAATTTTGTGCCATTATTATATTTCTTCACCAGTCCGCTTAAGACTTGGTACAGTTCTTCCTTGACCAAATAATCCTATATTACTTTTTTTTTTTAAATTTAGGTCTGTTAAAAGGATATGTAGGTCCAACCAAGCTTTGAGATGATATGTTTCTGTCTGTTCATTACTCGTAATGGCAATTCACACAAAAGCATACCAATGTGTTGTAAGTGCGTGGAGACCATCTTGCATTCCCTTGGCAATGTTGGCAACTTTGTTTTCTTGTTATTTCCACAAGATTGTATTCAGCTTAATCGAGACTTTTCCAACTGTAGCTGTCAGAACAATTCGTCATTAACTCTTCACTTCTAGAAATCCTTTTAATAAGTTGACGAAGACTAAACCAAGGTATTACGTCATCCCACTGAAGGGGTTATAAATCGTACTCTTTACTTTCAACAACTTTTTCCCTCCTAATCTCGGTCTTTTCAAATATTTTCCCACATATCGTCAAAGGCATCTGAGGGAGCATACTCGTGGGTTTAGGAGGCTGCTTAGCGCCTCATCCTTACCGATTTACGCATCGTTTTATATCTTATTATTCTTTTGTGTGTTGTTTATGTCTGTCTAATTGACATACAGTAAACTACATAAACAACATGCAGAGAAATATTACCGTGTCATATACAGATTTACACTTGTAAGGGCCAGTGCCAGGGAGCCTGCCAAGCCCACGGGAATATTACGGTCCTTAATGTGCCGATATTGTGACACTGGTAAGGGTCAGGTGTCAGGGAGCCTGCCAAGCCCACGGGAATATTATGAGTCTTAATGTGTCGATACTGTGACCACTGGTAAGGACAACACAATCAATGGACACACCTATTAACATTACATCCACTTTTACGCGACTCAGCACTGAGTGACAAGCGAAATGGTTTTCTGTAACCCAGATGCCAGTTAGTACGATGGTTGGTAACCATACAGGAAGCAGCTAAACTTGTGGTGGTTTAGTGGATTAAGGTGCTCCAACCCGATGTGGCTCATAAGACCAAACACGAGGAGTGCTTGGGATATATTGCTTACATAATGCCACTCAGGGATTAGTAATTGGTCACTGGCCGTAAATGTCTGGAGTGAATAGCCCAGCCCCGGACCCAAACGCTCGTGATGTGATAATAAAGGATGAATCAGTAAGTTCAGTGGTTCATGTCATCTGTGGGACGGCCTGGGTACAAAGGGTCATGGTACCCTGCCAGCTCCTGATGGCCAGATCTGAGGCGGAAAGCGAGGCCAACGGCCGTAAATAATATCTCTGGCGCGCACATGGAAAGCCAGAAAATACAATGATATTAACCATCTCACTGGAATACCGGGAGAGACAACTGGGGAATAGATTAATTATAAAGATAGATTTACTTTTCATGGAAAATACTGTGGTGTGCGGCAGTCCCTTCAGCCCGAGTATGGTGTATTTAATTTATTCTTGCTTCTCCTGACGGCTGTGTTCACTGCAGGGATAACTTTTCTGAAGGCAGAGATTAGATACAGCCATTTTTACCTATATCAGTTCCAGGGATTTATCATAGGTTGAATAACATCGTATGAAGACAGGAAGAACGAATTATAGAAGATCATTTTTCTGAAGGATTAAAATGAAGACAACTTTTCTATGGCCACAAACCAGCCATCTGGACACAGCACAAGGAGAACTTTGTAAACGTTTTTTTTCTTTTTTTTACTCTATTCCCGACTCCCACACCCTCGTCCAGACCTCTCTTTCTCCAGTTCCGTTCTTTTCCTCTCATTTTTTTTTTTTCATTCCCGAGACTTGTGCATTCACAGAGCTTGCGTGGTATTTATAAAGACTCATAATCATTTTGAAGGAGAACATATCTCCTTAATACTAATGTCTATCACATATTGATGTACTTTTCGTATTCTGTCACTTAATTTTCACACTTAGTTGATTTAGAAGTTCTTGGTATGTACAGACGTCGGAAAAAGTTCGTTTCCTTTTCCGTGGACTAAGGTGTTTGTAACACTGCTCGATGGACAGATATCCCCTCCTCCTCCCTTCCTCATAGTTCCACACTCCCACCCAAATCCCCCCCCCCCCACTTTTCTCTCCGACCCCATAACCCCACCCGGTACCCTCCATACTCTCGCTCACAGCCAGCTAGTGGTTTCTGTACTTCAAGCACCTCTCTAATTACGTGTAGTCCGAACAACTAATAAAGGAAGAGTACAGTATATATCATAAACCAAGTTAGGAAAAGGTTTACTACACTGTGTGTGTGTGTGTGTGTGTGTGTGTGTGAGAGAGAGAGAGAGAGAGAGAGAGAGAGAGAGAGAGAGAGAGAGAGAGAGAGAGAGAGAATAAAATGACGTAAGATAGGGAAGAGAAAGAGAGGTGGAAAGAAGAGGGAGGGAGGGAGAGAGAGAGAGAGAGAGAGAGAGAGAGAGAGAGACTTGAAATGGTAAAACAATCAGGAGAAATACTGATAAAAAAAAAAAGTGAGTGAGGGAAGAAACTAAAGCAGAGAGGAAGAAAACACGGAGGCGAAAAATGGAACAGTGTTATAGGAGTGACACAGGGACGGAAGCACACACACACACACACACACACACACACACACACACACACACACACACAAACGCACACTTTCTGAATATTTGTCGACCTATCTGTCTGTGCCTGTCTGTGTACTGCCCCCCCCTCTCTCTCTCTCTCTCTCTCTCTCTCTCTCTCTCTCTCTCTCTCTCTCTCTCTCGATCCTTTGTCTCATCTTCAGTTTCCTTTCCCCTCCATCCCATTTCTTTATAGCTATCTGCTCAGTCTCTACCTTCCTCCCTCTCTCTTTCATTTCCTTAGTCTCTCTCCCTCTCTGTCACTCCGTCCTTACCTCACTCATTTTTTCTTTCTCCCTCCCTGTTTCACAACTTTGTCTTGCTTTTTTTTTTTTTTTTTTTTTTGGGGGGGAGGCGGTGACTCAATCAGTAGAGAGGTGGCTTGTAGTCCTAACGGATCCGGGTTCAAATCCCGCTGGGGCAGGGGACAGTTTAAGGATTTGAATTTCACAAAAATCAGACTTTACTGATCTACCAGAAGACCCGCCGAAATGTCGTAAAAATACCCCCCCTAATACCAATACAGCAGTCCTGTATGAGACAGCCCTAACATGTATTCAGTATGGACGGTAGGTGTTAGCGCCGAAGTGGTGACATGTAGAGGTGTGGGGTACGTAGGAGGGCTACTGGGCCTTGAAGGCAGGCTGTGAAGCCTATGCCCAGAGTCGGACACATAAAAAAAAAAAAAAAACTGCCACATGTCTAACCTTTTTTCTCCATTACTTCCTCCGTATTTCTTCACTTGTACTAAATCCATTTCCTTCACTGATTTCTTCCCTAAGTAATAACTGCAGTCTCGTTTTTTTTCTCTCTCCGTCTCTCCCCGTCACTCGAAATCTCTTCTTTCATTCCTCTCTTCCCACTGTCTTTCCCTCCCTCCCCTTGTCCTCCCTTCTTAACATCCCCCTTCTCTTTCTTGCCCCCCAAATTAACCGATTTTCTTCCCACCCTTACCTCTACTTTTTCTCAGCAAATTTCTCTAATTTCTCTGTTTCTCTCCCTCCCATTTTAATTGAATGTTACATTCGTTCTACTTAGCATCAATGCTTTCGTCTTATCCTGCTTAGTTCTTTCCCTGCATCTTTGCCAGAATAACACATTTTCTTCCTCCTTCCTGTTACCTTGCCTCCTTTTCTAATTTTTCTCATTATCGTTCTCAGTATTCCGTTCCGTAGCTCTCTTTCCACCTTTCTCCTTTTGTTATCCCTGTTTTCATGTTTGCTCCATCCCATTTTCTCTCAGCTGTTTCCCCTTTTGTCTCTACTTCCCTGTCTCCCGGCCTTTCTATTCACATCTCCCTTTTCTCTTTCCCTTTCACACTGCTTGTATCTCATTTCACCTCTCACTGTCCCTTCTTCTCACTCCCTGTCTCTTTTCTTAGCTCACCTTGCCTCTCCCCTTCTTTTTTTCTCATTAACTGTCCTCTCATTTCTCATTTTTCCACTCGCTTTCCCTCTCCGCCTGTCGCTTCCTGTTTTTTTAACTCTCTCTCTCTCTCTCTCTCTCTCTCACACACACACACACACACACACACACACACACACACACACACACACACACACACACACACACACACACACACACACACACACACACACACACACACACACACACACACACACACACACACACACACACACACACACACACACACACACACACACACACACACACACACACACACACACACACACACACACACACACACACACACACACACACACACACACACACACACACACACACACACACACACACACACACACATACACACACACACACACACACATACACATACACACACACACACACACACACACACACACACACACACACACACACACACACAGTGTAGTAAACCTTTTCCTAACTTGGTTTATGATATATACTGTACTCTTCCTTTATTAGTTGTTCGGACTACACGTAATTAGAGAGGTGCTTGAAGTACAGAAACCACTAGCTGGCTGTGAGCGAGAGTATGGAGAGTACCGGGTGGGGTTATGGGGTCGGAGAGAAAAGTGGGGGGGGGGATTTGGGTGGGAGTGTGGAACTATGAGGAAGGGAGGAGGAGGGGATATCTGTCCATCGAGCAGTGTTACAAACATCTTAGTCCACGGAAAAGGAAACGAACTTTTTCCGACGTCTGTACGCGTATGAGTACCACCACCGTATATACAAGCAATCTTATACACAAGGAAGGCTTTGGACAGTTTATAAATACAGTCTCTGGACCGTTTCGGGGAGCGGTAAATTTTCAGCTTATTATAAGAATACAATACTCTGGTTGCAGCAAGCTGTACCGTGCTGGCAAAACTGACCCGTATATTGCTATGACAGAAATGTTTATGCTGTGAGGAGAGCAACAAAGTTGGTCTCTTCCGTACTGACTTGCACTAGGTGGCGCTGTGGTCGCACTGGGTGGCTCTGTGGACACACAACGTGACAACACTACAGCTGGCCTGTACAACTTCACACATCCGACACTTCTACTTGCACTATTAGTTAACAAATCTCTAAGTCAACATTACAGGGTGCCTGTTTTAAAATTTTCCATTTCTTCATAATTGCAACAACACTGATCACGGAATGACTCGCTGAAGATCATGTTATTCCTCCACATCACGGGAACATCATGACAACTCATCTTCTGTCTGAAAACAAGATTGCAACTCATATGTGTAAATAATCAAATGAGTTGGTTTGGTCATAATCTTTTTACTGACAGAAAATACTCCTCAGCTGAATATCATACAGTGTCAGCCAAATACAAACTAAATCATGGTGTTGAAAGAATTAATGGAGAGTCTAACCCATTCTGTACGACACCTCACATAGACTGAATACAATACAGTGGCAGCCAAAAATATGAAAGGTGTTAATTTAACGTTTTTTTACTAAACTTAGTGATATATTGTCAGTTTTTTGTAAACGGTCGCTAAATAACTTTACAACAGCTTCAAGGATATACAGGCACATATCCACAGCAATAGACTTTATAGTCCTTTCGAGGCTGCTTGTAACAGAGTAGACTATGACTACGACATCTAACTCTACATGCTGAAGGATAAGGATAGTAAAGTAAGAAGGCTCCCTCCTCCTCCAAACTGCAGAAGTGTAAATAAACTCATATATCATAATAACAACTATATGATAGAAGGCAGATGTGGATATCAGTTAAGAAATACTGACTTACGTATACTCATGATGATCTAAGTTCGAACTAGCATTCGCGACCATCCTGTCAAACTTTATAATGACTTACAGGTACCAAATTAATGCAGAAGAATTCGGCACTTCACAGCTTTAATAATTGTTTTAAGAAATACTTACTGCCAAAATATGGAAGCTATTAACCTATCCCATATGCAATTTTCACAAATGATTTATGTTAAACACTAAACTTCTATATAACTCTACACCGACGCTAAGTTATTTTTCACATTAGATCTGTCTTCTTTAAATTATTTATCCTCTTGGGCAGTTTTTAAAATTTTCTTTAAATCTCACATCCACTTTCTTATACCAGTATTTTATTATTATTGTACTTAGGGTACTGAATTTATAAGTCCCTTTTCGGCCCTGTTATCTCATTAATTCATCAAAGATACTTGTACTTGGGTAGTGTGATGAGTGAGGATGGAGGTTTGGAGGGTGAAGTGCTTGAAAGGGTGCAGCAAGGAAGAAAGGTTGCTGGTTCTTTGAAAGCAGTGATAAGAAGCAGGGAAGTGAGCTTGGAAGTGAAAAAATTACTACATGACGGTATTGTGATACCAACTCTAACGTATGGAAGTGAAGCTTGGACGTTGCTGGAAGGACACAAGTCAAGACTGAGAGCAGTGGAAATGAGTTATTCAAGAGGAGCCTGTGGAGTCACATGGAGAGACAGGCTGACAAATGAGGATATAAAGGAGCGTTGTGGTGTGGATGTGGATGTGATAGGAAGCGTTAGGAGGAATACACTGAGGTGGTTTGGCCATGTGGAGAGGATGGAGGGTGAAAGACTGACAAAGAGAGTGTATGTGAGTGAGGTGGAGGGGGGAAGCGGGAGGGGGAGGCCGAGGATGAGATGGAGGGATGGGGTGGATAGGTATATGAGAGAGAGAGGGGTGTGAATTGGGAGCAGGGCAGTGAAATGGCGAGGGACAGGGCGACATGGAGGCGATTTGTTTGTGGCCACCCGAAACGGGATTGAGGCGTCTGGCAATAGATAGATAGATAGATATATACTTGTATCTTATTATTATTATAACACAAGTATTTATTTTCTTTCTTGTTTAAAAATAGAAAACTGAATTTGGCATATATACACTGTATTATGTAGCTCTGAGTAGACTGAGTAATGGTATTCTGAACTACACACTGTTGTACTTGAACTGCAGCACAGACTGAACACATTAACATCACCGCATAAAAACGTGTGAAACAGCAGATGTATGATACTGAAGGTATAATTATGGTGATACTGGACACTGTCAACCTTTGCCGAGGCCAGGTGTCTGCCAAGCTGAATAATATCGTCTGGCAGTAGTACGAGAAAAGCGTCATTGTGATGAGGAGGTAATAAATAATAAATTCAGACTGGGTATGGAGGAACACTTGTGAATACAGTGCAGCTGTTTATTGCCTCATGTCCATCCAGTGAGGGTGACCACGACAAAACCACCTCCAGCAACCACGCCTCTTCCCACACCACCACACCCTCATTTATCTCTAGGCTCATTCTCAGCCTCCGTCTCCTTCACATGACAACCACCTCACTCGCATTTCCTTTACTTGTCAATGAAAGTGGCTCAGCTAAAACAGAATGTGCCTTACTTCTCAACTTGGCAGTGCTATTATTACTACTACTATACAACAACAACAACAACAACAATAATAATAATAAGACGACGACGAAGAAGAAGAAGAAGAAGAGGCTGACAGGGTAAGCTCACATATTTCACTTCTTTACGGCTGGTGGTTTTCCTGACACGTTTATGAATCATGGAGATTTATATTTTCCCATATTACACGAAACTTGTGATCCTCAAATATACAGCTTTGGTGTTTACGTACGTAATCTAAACCCTGTGCCAACAGGAGATTTCCCGTTGAACAGTGTTCATCATCATCATCATCATCATCATTATCGTCATCATTATGATCCTGATTACTATCAAATAGCTAGGGCAAAATTGTATGTAGAAATAAGGAAAGAAAAAGCACAAAATAATGTGAGGTAATTAACAAACATGATGGTCAGGGAAATGGACCACACATTCATCCACATGTCATCCAAACCTGTAAAATCCTGGTTCCACCTCACAGCCACAACCATCTGTATATCAGTATTATATCTTTTGGCCACAATAAATTCATAAACATGCACTGTAGCAGCGAAACGGTTAATTCCATTTGCCCATTTTCCTTCAGTTGACGACTTATTTTTTACTGGGTAGCAAGAAGTTAGGCAAATGAAGTCACACGATGATGTCTTGTTATTGCTGTTGTTTTTATTGTTACGTAAAACTTTGTAATCAACCTGCACTACACCCATTATCATAAGGAATACTTTCATGGCCCATCCCCACACCCCTACGACAGTTCCAGCTCATCCCACCCATTTCCTAGTTCCTCACATCCATTTCTTATCCTCTGTCTGGGAGACATTTTTAAATAGCCTTCACTGCACTCCAACCACCAATCCTACAACATCCATCTATACAGGATATAGCTATATATTCCTTCCGCAACACCACTGCCCACTACATTTCCAGCTGATTTCACTCTTTTGCTCACTACTCCCATTTCTTTGTCCTTCCCTTTTGACGGATGCATGGCGCGATACAGGTCACTCGGTCGACGAACGCGATCATTATTATATTTTAGTTCTGCTTTTCCATCTTTAGCACTGATTTCGGAAGAGGTACGATTAAAGACAGCCTTTATTGGCCTCTTCAGTCCAAGACTCCCTTTCTAAGAAACAGAAAAAAAGATAATTGGATTCAACGGGCAGAAAGTCACTATGATTGTCTTAAAAATTTAGGTAGGCTATACGAGTGTCACTATTCTTCTCACTATGATGACTTTAAAAAAGGTGATTAAGATCTTCACTCTTTTTTTTTTTTTTTTTTTTTTCAGCACATCGAACTGGATTAGCTGAATAGACTACATAAGTGCTGGTGGGCCCTTTGGACCCCTCGCACTTGCTCCTGCTGAAAGCTCCCGCATTTATGTGTTGTTCTACTGTAACGTTGTCACTTGGATTTTTTGCAACTAACAAACTGATCGTGTTATTTGCAGCTTCGGGAATGGAACCCAAATTGTCCGAACGCAAGTCCGAAATACTTTAGTTCTACCTGTGGGCGAAAAATTCTACGGAGATCCTATGCCGGGCACCAGGAGCGGCGTTTTTTTGGTCAAAATGTGATCGCTCATTAAATATGGTAAAAGTTTTTCAATCGTGATAGGACCAAGGTTTTTTCACATCAGCGATTTTTTTTTTTTTTTTTTTTTTTTTTTTTGCGATTTCTGTGCCAATTTTGGTGCGATTTGAATGTGTAGTTTCGGCTGCCCAAAGTACACACACACACACACACACACACACACACAAGTATATTAGATTAACCTCTGAACCACTAGGGTGTTCTCTTGATCTGAACAATATCGTCTGGAGAAGCAAGGATAAAATAAAATAAAATCACATGTTCAGGAGGAAAATCTGACACGTATATGGCAACCTGCAACACAACATAATTAGTTCGGTGTTGCATCAGGGTAATTATGTGCAGGGATGTCGGCAGCATTTGTGTTATTACTGTAATTAAATAAACTGTGAACCACGCAGAATTATAACTTCTAGGCTAATTTAGTTCAAAAAGGATTTATAGGGAAATATTTTGTGGCATTACTCCTACAGGATCAGCCTGACTCTTTCACTACAATGACGTTATATAATTTCATTTTTTGCTGCAATCAAGTTATTATTTTCAGTTTAGAAGAGAGTTTTCGAACAGAAAGGGTTAGATGTAGCCTTCAACAAACCTTTTTAAAACTAGTGGTCTTTTTGAAGCTGAATAAAATCGTGTGAAAGTAGCAAGACTAAAACACTGACGGATATTTTTGGGTTGATCCAGTGACCTTGATTCTCAGTGCAATAAACTCTTTGTTTTAACAAAACGAGACTCACTTATCCCGTCCACTGCCACAAAACGCACTAGGGGGGGAGGGGGACAACAACTGTAAACAAAGACATGAGGACACACAGGAAAATTGTCCAGCAGGAACATGCTCCTGTATTATCCCGTTTCGTCGGAGGTGGAGCTGTGAATAAGCCTATGACTTCAGCACGGAAACATTTTTTTTTTTTACTGTATTATTTCCATATTCTGATTATTTCATTTTACTTAGGAAGCTTTTAGTGCTGGAGACGTTAAAGAAAACCTCCATTAATCATTCCAGTACGACAGATGTTTCCAAGGACTTTTCGAAATGAAGGCGTTACATACAGCCTTCATTAACTTCTTAATTACAAGAGAACCTGCCAAAGTTGTATATATTCGCCTGATGGTAGTACTGTAGGTATAAAAAGTCATTGTATTGAAGGGGAAAATAAAGGTAACTAAATGGAGATGGATACAGAATAACCTTGGCAATTAACCAGAAATGGAACCTAAAGTAAAATATGTTTAGTTCTTCTGTGACATAAATTACAGGAAAAAATCAACCTTTCTTGAACACCAAGTTTATTCTTCGTTCCCTTTATTATCCAGTTCCATTCATCCGCATTCCCACCCCTCACCTCGTTTTCTCTTCCCCTTCTTCCTTTACCACATATTTCTCTTCCTTTACCTTATCTTACGTTCTTCTGCGTCCCTTCTTCCATTTCCCTGCCTCCATTTCCCTTCCTCCAGTTGCCTTTTTCCTCCTCCCTTCCTCCACTTCTCTGACTCCTGTTTTCTAATCTTCTCTTTCCCTTCCTCTTCTTCCCTTTGATCTCTTTCTTTCCTCCTCTCACCGTCATTATATTTCACTTTGTCTTTACGTCCTTCCTCCCCCACTTCCATCCCTTGTTTTTCTTATTCCTTTGTTCTTTCGTCCTTTCCTCCACTTCTCTTTCTCCTCTCCCTTGGTTTCACTCCCCTTCCTCCTCTCCCCTGTCGTCATTCCCTTTCCTCAGCTTTCCTTTTTCCTCTTTCTTTCTTCTTTCCTTCTCCTCTCTTCCTTTTACTTCCTTCTTACTCTTCCTTTTCAGATTTTCCATTCCTTCTCTTTACCGTTCGTCCTGTTTTAGTTTCATTTCCTACTTTCTCCACTGCTCTTTCTTCCTCGTTCTCCCATATTCTGTTCTTACTTTCTTTCCCCTTTCCCCTCTTCCCTTCCTTCACTACATTTCCGCCTCTTCCCTTTCTCATCAGTCCCTGCCTCTCCTCCCCAAACCATCCCTTCCCTTCCTCCTCCTCCTCCTCCTCCTTCTTCATTCTCCTTCCCTTATCTCCATTCTCTTCCCTTCCGCCTTCCCACTTTCCTTTCTCTTTCTCACTATCCTCCCCTTTTCTCTTCCCTATCTCACACTCAAGCTGCCCCTCACTCACGTAATCTCAGCATCTCCCTTATTCACTTTTCCCCATCACTGTGGTACACACTGAAAGGAACCACACAAACGTCTCTCTCTCTCTCTCTCTCTCTCTCTTAATGAGAAAAAAGTATCAGCCTCTCTCTCTCTCTCTCTCTCTCTCTCTCTCTCTGACTTTTCCTGGCATGCCCTCACGAGACACTGTATGCCATTCACTCAACTCCAATCACAACTTTTATTCAACAAATAAATTTCTGTTGTCACTCACTCAGTCTGACTTTACTATTGTATTCAGGCTAATTCGCACATTTCTCATAGCCTAGATATTTTCAGTCGACCACTTACAAACGAGTATATATTCTGTTCCTCCAGCATTCTAACATACAGTCTCACACACTCACAATTTCTGGACACTCTCATACACTTTCTTTTTCAAACGCTCTCACTCTCAAGCACTCTCATACTCTCTCTGTCCCAACAGGTTACTCTCACACACTTGCTGTCTCACTCTCACACACTCACCCACTGACTCTAACTCACACCCTGATTTAATCTCTAATATCACTCCCTTGTGTAATATACTCCCATGTGTAATATCCTCTATCTGTTTGTCATTTCAGTCACCCTATCTTCCTACTGCATTTTCCTGACTTCTGTTCCTTCTCTCACTTTTTAAATCTTTCCGTCTATATCTTCCTCGTTCATTCCTCTACAAGTTCCGAAATGTTCATCTTTCTGACTCACGTATTCTTCCTGTTTTTTCGTTTTCCAATTTCTCGTATTCTTTTTTTTTCTCTCACTCTTTCATCTCCTTCTACTTCTTCATCTTTTCTTCCTCGTCTTCCTTATCGTAGCATCCCAAGCCCTTTTCTCAAACTCTATCCACAAATTTTCATGCACATCCTCTCTTGAAAAGAGGGGTGGGTTGGGGATGGGGGTGGAATGATTGAGGTGGAAAAGTGGGATGAGGAGACGGAGGTGGGGAGGTGGAAATGAGGAAATGGAGAGGTGATGGGGGTGGGGAGGCGATGGGGAAGGTAAAAGGGGGAGAAGCTGGGTTTTGAGGGGGTCAGGTTGAGGTGGTGGTGGGGATAGAAGGGGAGGGGAAGGGGAGAGGTAAAAGGTGGGGGTGAGTCTGGGTGTTGATGGGTCAGGTTGGGGTGGTGGAGGGACAGGAGGGGAGGGGAGGGGAGGGGAGGGGAGGGGTGGGGAGGGAGAGGGGTATGGGTGGGTTTAAGGCTGGGTGTTGAGGGGTCGGGTTGGGGTAGTGGCGGGGACAGGAAGGGAGATGAGGGGGAGAGGTAAGGGTGCGGGGTGGAGGCTGGATGCTGATGGGGTCAGATTGGGGTAGTGGTGGGGCCAGGAGGAGAGGGGAGGAGGAGTGGTAAGGGTGGGTTTATGGCTGGGTGTTGACGGGTCAGGTTGCGGTAGGGGCAGGGACAGGAGGGGAGGGGAGTGGGAGGACAGTCGTGGTCAAAGGCTGTCAAACGCACTCCGCTCAATTACATGCATGAAACACTAAAGTTAATTTGTACCTTACATTCTAACCACACGTGTAAGCAATAATTTTGTATGTATAGAGTCTATTAATATTAATAAATAAATAAATAATTAAATAAATAAATACAGTTAGTTAAAAAGAAATCAGGTGTCACAGCTTTTATCACGTTGTGCTGTAGTGGCATCAGTGCCTGATTTCTATCTAGAGGTCTGTGGTTCGATTCCCGGTCAAGAGCGTAAAAAACATAGACAGATAGATATAGACATACAGTATAATGAGAGAGAGAGAGGGGGGGGGATAGGAGGGGAAGCCCTGATAAACTCCTTATGGTACACATTCAGGCCAGGCATTGTTCACTTCCTGTTATTCTCTACCCATCGCGGCCCTTCCTCTGCCCCACTTTCCTCGCCTTTCATGTCTGATTTGCTCTCTCTCTCTCTCTCTCTCTCTCTCTCTCTCTCTCTCTGTTTCACACAGTAAATCAGAACTTTCAGGCTGATTTTTGGGGGGAGCATTATTCAATCCTCAGACCAAGACCAGACGTGTGTGTGTGTATGTGTGTGTTGAGGACATAAGCTAAGTAACATTGCACATTACACAAGGTACTCAATATGTACGCTCAGTCTGATGAGTAAATGGCGTGACACATCATCGCTGGACACGATGGATGCAGCCCAACATATAAGTATTTACAGCAGTGGCAACAGGTAACAGGGTGATCATGATGATGATGGTGATGTTGTTGATGATGATGATGATGATGATAATGATGATGATGACTGTGTTATTGTATCAGAGAATACGTTACACATACTGTACACAAGTATGTAAGGATGAATATGTATGCACAAACCTATTTTTAACGCATGAACCTGTATCTGTAAGGTTACCTAAATCGCAGTGTTATTACTGGTGGTCGTAGTCCAAGTGTGACCTTTTTTTATCATAGATCTTGTGAAATGAGTATTTGCAGTCGCTTGCAAAAGTTCCGTTCCTCTTCCTTCTGCTAAACAGCTCAATATGTTATATTAGCTTTGGCATTTAAAACTCTTAACTAAAGGGATTATACTGACATCACGCAGCTTTAAACAATCTAATATGATGCCATGCGTTAACGGGGGTCAACTGGAAGAACGGAACTTTTGCAAGGAACTGTACACAAAGACACAGACTCAGACGAACACAACACACCCACCCACCCACACACACACACACACACACACACACACACACACACACACACACACACACACACCGCATCGGTGGAAGTATGATGACGACAGTACCGTTGGCATTCCCATCAACACCAGGCAGCCGGACTACTCGCCACTCCAGTCCACCCTGGACAGACTCAAGAAAAGGACTGAGGAGAACAAAGTGACAATCAACCACACCAACACCGTGGTGATGCACTTCTGTACCTCCTCACAGGCTGTGGCTCATCCCCAGCTGTCAGTGGGCGCCCATTCCCTCCAATTGGTCCAGTCCACTAGGCTGCTCGGTGTAACGGTGGATGACCGGCTGAGCTGGAAGCAACACGTCATCAACATAGTGAGGACAGCCTCATATAAACTGTACATGTTGCGTAGACTCAAGTCACTGGGAACGCCAGCGAAGGAGCTACGTGATGTTTATACCGCCTTCACACTCCCTACCCTCATGTACGCCTCCCCAGCGTGGTCATCCTCGCTCACCCTCACACAACAACAGCAGGTGGAGAGGACACAGAAGAGAGCGTGCAGGATCATCCTGGGCCCTGCCTATGACGGCTACGACAACGCCCTGACTATCCTGAGTCTGCCAAGGCTTTCCGAGAGGCATCGGGAGGCACTAGGGAAGTTTGGGAGGGGGCTATTATGTCATCCTTGTCACCAACACTTCCTCCCACCTGACGCTCCCCCACCACGCTGCGCTACAAGGCACATTAACAAGCTTGTGCCGATCAGAGCGCCGAAGACTGACCGGTACAAGAACAGCGCCATTCCATCCATCGTGCACATGATTAACTCAGTCTAGTCCTAGATTTAGCATAAACTATGTTAAGTGAACCCCATGTACATTGTCAGTGTATCACTGCTAACCCAATAAACCAATTATTATTATTATTTTATTATTATTACACACACACACACACACACACACACACACACACACACACACACACACACATTTTACATACGGAATAGACTGACTGTCAGCATATATATATATATATATATATATATATATATAGTATAATATTTGCAGCTACAGAAATTGGGAAAGGAAACAAGAAAGCCCGATAAAATGCGTAAAAATTATAACTCCCAGGACTGAACTACTCAGAACAGCTTTGGCACATGACCCATTTCCAGGCTCACACCCATAGAGACTTGCCTCACAAATACAAAACAGAATATCCTGACGCCGGGACAGTGTGAGCCTAAGTTTGACTGCAGTTCATTGAGTTCATTGCCATATATAAAGCGGCCGTCCCTGCCTGACTGCCTGCCCACCACGGCATTACCAACTCTGTGGCGGGCGGCCACACGGGTGACAGCCTGAGAACCGGCCCCGCTGCAGGACTGAATTATTTACCATGCTGAATTGTAACTCAGACCCACTGCCTGTCCCGTTCTTACTGCAAATCCCGCCGTGTTAAAAAATTCATGATATAATGCATGATCACCTTTTTATACAAATGAAGGGAACCTACAACAAGATATTACCTGTTCAATGAAAATCTATAAAAGGAAACAAGCGAACGAAGCTTCACAGTTCTGAAAATATACCATTCGATAGATGGGCGGTTTAATGCAAAATCAAAGATAAACTGCAGAGTTTTGCATGCCCGCCTTAAATGAGACGTCAAACACTCAGATCAACTAGTTCAGATGAGCAGTATATAGACGAGGGTAAGTTATGCACCAGTGAGGAACTGAGACAAAGAAAGGTTGAATAAAGTCTTTTTTTTTTTTTGGGGGGGGGCAAAACACCTATAATTCATTCTGATGAAAAGAACTGCTTGTGGAGATGTGCCCTTCCCCTACCCACACCTTCCCCGTTACTACACTTGAGGGATAAAGGAACAAATAAGGTCCCCACACAGTAGCAGTATTTGTGACGGCATCAAAGCAACAATCACCCTAATTCACCTACCCTCATCGAAGCTGGTTTTAGTAGAGATGCATTGAAATACTTGCAAAACACGTCACGAGAAATGGAAATACAACTACCAAGAGTACTAACGGAAGGAGTTAGATGCAAGTTATTTACACCACGTACAGTCCATTAAAAAAAAATAATAAGCACATGAGGGGTCCGATGCTATCCTAAATGATCAGTATAGTTCATAATGTTCCCAGGTTATTAATCCATCATCATCTCAGTGCGCTTATGTTAACACTACTGACTGGGAAATGTTAAGCATGCAATGTATATGGCATCCAAACCAAGTTTATTAACGTATGGCAGAAACATGTGGGAATTTGCAATAGTCATCGTTTATAGCATCAAATGCTTCACGCAACATACATAACTGAGCCAATTCTTTTTTGATCGACTCTACCAAAGTACGTCTAACCTATGTGTGTTTTATACTTACATCTTGCGCATTACGGTGAGAGAAGAACACGACTTACCTGTAAAACAGTATAATATTAAAAACAGGTAAAGCTATTTAAAATTATTTTAATATTTGTATCGTTAATAAAAAGAGTAATAATAATAATAATAATAATAATAATAAAAATAAGGGAGTGACTATTATCACCGCACAGTGATATTACAGGTGACGTTATTATCACAGCGCGGTGATATTGCTGGTAACGTTATTATCACGGTGTACGGACATTGGCTAAGTGTTCTGAGGGTAGTGAAGGGGGATTGGGAGGGAGGGATATCAGGAGGTTTGTTTATCACTGGTAGTAGTTAAAGGCCAGTGAAGGGGGAGTAGGGAGGGAGGTGGTGAGAGGGTAAGGAGGGGAAGTATTGAGGGAGGGATTTCAGGAGCTTTGTTTATCACTCAGACAAGTAGTTACAACATTAGGGTAGTGAAGGGGGATTAGGAAGGGAGGTGCGGGGACGTGTTTTGTAAACAGTCGCCTCCACTCCCGCCACCGCAGTATAGTCTGGCGTTCGACTTGATAGTATCAGTGACCTGTTGACCTCAGCCAAGGCAACATGGAGGAAGACAATTACGCAAGACCTCCATCATGCACATTACACGACCCCAGTGTCCAATGACCCCTGCCCAAAAATTCCGAGAGAGTCAAGAGACAATGCAGCGCCTCACAGCAGTGCTAACTAATAGTGGAACTGAAGTGTACAAAGCACGACTTGATATGCTGAAACGTATTCTTACTTGCTGGGAACAGGGTAATGATTACCAGTATGCTGTTAGTCCACAGATGTCAAGCACATCAGCTTCACCGACGTTACACACATCAGCTTCACCGACGTCACACACACCAACTTCATCGTTGTCACACACACCAGCTTCACCGACGTCACACACACCAGCTTCATCGACGTCACACACACCAGCTTCATCGTTGTCACACACACCAGCTTCACCGACGTCACACACACCAGCTTCACCGACGTCACACACACCAGCTTCATCGACGTCACACACACCAGCTTCATCGTTGTCACACACACCAGCTTCACCGACGTCACACACACCAGCTTCATCGACGTCACACACACCCAGCTTCACCGACGTCACACACACCAGCTTCATCGACGTCACACACACCAGCTTCACCAATCACAACAGCAGATTCACAACGACTACAGTTAATGAATGCTCATCTTCCTACGGTAAAAATGAGGGGTCGTCCTAAAGAGTCAAAGGTATTAGGACGATTTAATCATTCTAAAGTTGCTAAAGCTGGAGTCAAACGGAAAACAAGTAAGCAGTCCACAAAAGGAAGCAAGAAAGCGATAATTAGTAGTGATTCAAATGATGCGTAATGGTCTGTATACCACTGCCACTAAGACTGTTTAAAACTAGTACTGTTTAAATCTTACTGTAGCCTAATATTCAGTATGGAATATGGAATAAATGTATTTTCATAAAATACTTTTTGATTTTAATATGTAATAAATGTATTTTTATTAAATATCTTTTGATTTTAATATGGAATAACTGTATTTTTATTAAATACCTTTTAACATCCTATGATGGCAATTGATAAGTTACCATAAATTATTTCAGATTCTCGGTTAAAATACCGAAAAACATATGATCACCGACCGGTGATAATAAAGCCATTGTTCTTTTCACTGTGCGGTGACTATAATGGGATCAGTAATATCACTGTACGGTGATAATACACACAGCCTTCTCAAAAATACGTACCACTTCCTCCATCAGTGATAGACAAAAGACTAATGTTGATGATGATGTCAGTGTTGTTATTGATGATGGTAATGTCGATTTTGATGGTAATGACAAAGCTGATGTTAATCATAAAAAATTACGATAATGATAATGATGAAGATAGTATTGACAAGTAAGCTAATAACTCTGCCGACAGCGACAACAAAATACAAGACACATGGAAGAAAGCATCAGCAATGTGTGGTGCACAGAAGATTATGACGAGAGGAAGGCCTTTTGTCGAGGGTTGGAGACGGGAGTGCCTGTGTGTGAGGCAGCATGAATGTGTGTGTGTGTGTGTGTGTGTGTGTGTGTGTGTGTGTGTGTGTGTGTGTGTGTGTGTGTGTGTGTGTGTGTGTGTGTGTGTGTGTGTGTGTGTGTGTGTGTGTATGTGTGTGTGTGTGTTCTAGCTTGCCTGTGTACGTTAGTAGCTGTGGCTCTGAGTGTGTTATTGATGTGTTTGTATTGGCTCGCCTCTCAGGACAAAGACGGGTATGTTGATAGTGAAGATGGATACAATGCCGCTCCCTCACCTGTGACTGGATGCTCTGTGGGTTGGAGAGAGAGAGAGAGAGAGAGAGAGAGAGAGAGAGAGAGAGAGAGAGAGAGAGAGAGAGAGAGAGAGAGAGAGAGAGAGAGAGAGAGAGAGAGAGAGAGAGAGAGAGAGAGGTCTATCTATCTATCTATCTATTGCCAGACGCCTCAATCCCGTTTGAGGTGGCCACAAACAAATCGCCTCCAAGTCGCCCTGTCCCCCGCCATTTCACTCCCCTGCTCCCAACTCACACCCCCCTCTCTCATATACCTCTCCACCCCATCCCTCCATCTCATCCTCGGCCTCACCCTCCCTCTTCCCCCCGTCCACCTCACTCACATACACTCTCTTCGTCAGTCTTTCACCCTCCATCCTCTCCACATGGCCAAACCACCTCAGTGTGTTCCTCATAACACTTCCTATCACATCCACATCAACACCACAACGCTCCTTTATATCCTCATTCGTCAGCCTGTCTCTCAACGTGACTCCACAGGCTCCTCTTAAATAACTCATTTCCACTGCTCTCACTCTTGACTTGTGTCCTTCCAACAATGTCCAAGCTTCACTTCTGTACGTTAGAGTTGGTATCACAATACTGTCATGTAGTAACTTTTTCATTTCCATGCTCACTTCCCTGTTTCTTATCACTGCTTTCAAAGAACCAGCAACCTTTCTTCCCTGCTGTACCCTTTCAAGCACTTCACCCTCCAAACATCCATCCTTACTCATCACACTACCCAAGTACTTAAACGTACTCACATTTTCCAATTCATCACCATCCAACCTCGCTGTACATTCACTAACTTCACCTCTCTCAAAGACCATCACTTTACTCTTTCCTACATTCACCTTTAGATTCCCATTCTTACACACTCTCTCAAACTCATCCACCAAGCCTTGCAGCTCCCCTTCGTCTTCACTCAACAACACAGTATCATCTGCAAACAACAGTACAGGGAGTTTCCAAACACTATCCTCTCTCACCAGGGCCACTCCAACATCCACTACCCTACCTTGTACCTCTTTTATTACCCCATCCATGTACAGATTGAACAACCATGGAGACATGACACATCACTGTTTCAAACCAACTTTCAAAGAGAAAAATTCACTTAGTTCACCATCCACACGCACTGCAGCCTTCGCACCATCGTACATACTCTTCGCAGCATTCAATAACTTCCCATCTACTCCATATATTCTTAACACTGAAGGGGTTGAAGGCGGATGTTGTTCTGATGTATTTGTGGTGATGGTTGTGGTTATGACTGTGGCGGCCTTAGTATTTATTGAGTCTTGAAGATGGGTTGTGGTGACAGATTATTCAGTTGGTTGGTTGGCTGCTTGAGTTGTTAGATGGGTAGTTGGGTGGCCGACTGATGGGTTAATTAATTAGTTGGTTGGTTGATTAGTTAGTTGGTTAGCTGAATTTTGGTTAGTTAGATCATTTGTTAATTGGGTGGCTCTGGCTGGGGGTCTGGTTGGCTGGCTGGTTCACTGGTTGGTTGACCGGTTCACTGATTGGTTGGTTGGTTGGTTGTTTCACTAATTATTTGTTTGTTTGGTTGGTTGGTTGCTTCTCTGACTGGTTGTTTGGTTTGCTGATTACTTGGTCGTGTATCGTAACGGTACTGAGTGTTATTACTGATGTGCCTCACTAGGTGTAATGATTATGATGTATGAATGTATGATGTTAAAACTACATATTTCCTTTTGATGTTCGTGTGTTGATGTTACGGACACTGATCGAAATGGCAGTAGTTGCCAGACAGAAGGTTGTTAATAATAATAATAATAATAATAATAATAATAATATAATCTTTGGCATGAACGATATATTTGTGATGTCATTTTGTTCATCTGTGGGTTTGTCAGTTTGTAATTGTTTACATTTAAGACAGATGGTTGCAATATAAAGGAAATGGCTCTGTTATATCCTTCAATCCGAGGGGTTTTGTTTTTTCCTGATTGTATTTCCAAATGATGTTACTCACCTTAGGACATCGCCATAGTAGTAATGGGGCCAGTGAAGGTTATATCCGACCCCTCAGGTTTGAAGTTTCTCTTTAAGGTAGATGATACCATCTGGGGGTGTCAAGAATAGAAAAAAAATACATCCTTGGATTGAAGTAGCTGAAGGAAAGGGCGCAGATGGAGTAAGATGATCTGCGATAATTTATTCTCATATAATTCACCTCATGACTCGTTCCGCCCAATTTATCTTTGAGAGGAAGTTTCGTGGTGCGCTACGGAGGTGCTTTATCATATTACATCCGTTTCCACTGTTATAAATAGAACGGATATGACCAAGAAGATGGAAGAAAGAAAATTAAGAGGTCTGCGTAACCAATTTGGAAGTACAATGACCCCAATACACAGCAGTTTGGAAGCAGAAAATCCTCAATATACACAGCAGTTTTCATGCAGCAAGAGTGTCCGGATACTCACAACAGTTTGGAAGTAGAGAAAATACAGTACACTGGCAGTTTAAAAGTAGAGAAGGTCCCAACATACAGTAGAATCAAAGTAGCATTAGAATAAAACACTTTAGAAATAGTAAAACCACTAACCACTAATTACACAGCAGTATGGAAGGGGAGAGAGAGAGAGAGAGAGAGAGTAAAATTACACACAGCAGTTGGAAAAGCAGATAATTATAAACATACAACCAAATAGTAGTGAAAACCTAATCCCCACATCATTATAGACACAGAGAAATATCCATTGCGAGAGATGCCTACCGCTGCATCACTTGAGAGGCAGCACAACACGAATCAAATTGTAGGTACATTATGTTGTTCTATATTTTTTACCACCATTTTATTATCTATTTCATTTTCGACATTTTTGCCCACCGTTTTTGAGGCTATATATGTGAATTTTCATCGTGGGTTTGGTGCATGTTGGCATATGATTTTTCGTGTATTTATAGCTGCATTTTGATGTATTCATTAAGAGAGATTTATTGCTTTTGCTTTTGTCTGCGACGATGGTTAATACGGTGATATTGACAGGACTGGTGGTGATAGGAGTGGTGGTGCTGGTTGTGGCTGTAGTGGCAGTGGGTCTGGTTGTGATGATTGTGGTAGTAGTGGTATTGGTGGTGATAGCGGTGGTAGTGGTGATGGCAGTGGGAATAAGATTGGTATGTGTAGTGACAGTGGTAGGGGATGGTGGTAATTGTGGTGCTATTGGTGGTGGGAGGAGTAGTCGTGAAATTACTGGTGGTGGCTGGGGTAGGACTGGTAGTCGTGGTAGTGGTAGTAATAAGGGTAATGGAAGTGGTTATGGTGGGACAGAAATAGTGGTACAGTAAGGACAGAGGTGGTGATGATGGGGGTGGCGGTATTGGTAGCAGTGATGGTTGGAATGGTGGTATTATAGTAATGGTTGCTTTCTGATACTGATAGTGATTTATTTAGGGATGGTGGTTGGGGCTGGTGGCATAAGTCGTGGTCGTGGTAAAGTTGATGGTAGTGACTTAGGGAGTGGTAGTTGTGGTGCTGATATAGTACTGGAATGGTATTGTTAATGGGGGGTGGTAATAATAGGGCTGATGGTGGTGGTGGTGGTGGTGATGATGGTATTGGTTTGTTGTAGAACAGGAGTGGTGGTAACGGTATTGGTAGTGGTATGGTAGTGATAGATCAGTTGTAGTGTTGCCGTTAGTGATACATGGTTGTCAGTGTGGTAAGATGGTAGTATCAGCTTTGTGTGGTGTGTATGTCGCTGTTGTTGTCACTGGTGTGGTGTGTATGCCGCTGTTGTTGTCACTGGTGTGGTGTGTATGCCGCTGCTGTTATCACTGGTGTGGTCTGTATGCCCCTGTTGTTGTCACTGGTGTGGTGTGTATGCCATTGTTGTTGTCACTGGTGTGGTCTGTATGCCGCTGTTGTTGTCACTGGTGTGGTCTGTATGCCGCTGTTGTTGTCACTGATGTGGTGTGTATGTCGTTGTTGTTGTCACTGGTGTGGTCTGTATGCCGCTGTTGTTGTCACTGGTGTGGTCTGTATGCCGCTGTTGTTGTCAATTGTCATATCAAAATGGGTTCATAATGATACTGACGGTACACTTAGGAAAATATATATATGTGGAGTCTTTGTTTTAATTAATATATCTCAGCGAAGGACACATGTGACAAAAGCCCTTCATATCTGCAAGTGTATGACATCTGGTGCTATGAGTTGTACTGTAGGTAATATAAGGACGAACTTCATAACACTGGTGTACTTAGATATACACATCGTAATCACATATATTAACTGTATCGAGAGGAGTAAACCCAAATGCTTACACAGAAATCAGTCGTACAGACCCAACTTTTTGGATTTGATTTTTGCAGAGTGTACGACTGTGTGTTAATCCTGGGGAAACTTGACTGTCGAAGCGATTAATACTATTTTGGACCCTGCTGTATATTTGGCGTTTGTTTTATTTTCTCTTCCTGGGCCTAATCCCTATTTAAGAGGTTGATGGTGATGATTTCAGTGGTGATGATGCTGATAACAACTCTGTATCCGTAACAGTAATGCATGGAGGTGTGTCCGTGCCCACACTGACGTACCGTATGAATGGGGCAGTCATTATGAAATTAAGGTTTTAGATGTCTTAATGTTTGGTACATATCAGGAAGTCTCCCACCTTTCTTAATGCCACTCAGTTGTCTCAGTGTCTCTCAACTATGGTAAAGTTTGTCAGCTGTCGTAAAATATATTAGCTATCGCAAAATGTCGAATGCATCAGTTATCGTAATGTCTGAGTTTCTCACTGTCATCTTAATGTCTTTAATATGTAAACCCGTATCTCTTAGCCATCATAAATTATCTGGATTATCGAAAAAACCCTCGGCCATCACAGTGTCTCTCAAGATGTGTTTTGTTTGTCTTTCGAGAGACCTTGACCATCCCACGTTCTGGACAATGGCACGGAGGAAAAGAGCTTGACAAATAGACGAAGCTTCTTTTGTTGAGGGACGAAAATAGTTCACAAAGACTGGTGTGTGTGTGTGGGGGGGGGAAACGAATACATGACGGCAGAGAAAAAGAAGAAGAAGAAGAAGAAGAGAGAGAGAGAGAGAGAGAGAGAGAGAGAGAGAGAGAGAGAGAGAGAGAGAGAGAGAGAGTATATTAACCTTCACCATATCTACAACAAATAAACAAACAGCATTGAGAATTAGAACATACAGTACATATCAGAGAGGGAACTCAGTCAAAAGAGGAACATTTTGCAAAGCATCAATAGCCTGCATCTGGTTTTAGCTCTCAGAATAGCTGTGAACTAAAACAGAACATTAAAAAGAGACTCACCGGCTCACACCTGGTGATTCCTGACAAGTGAGGATAATGGTTCTAAAAAGAATGCGTTGTTAAGTAGTGTGTGGCCAGTTTTATCAGTAAAGCTTCTTGAATATAAAGGAAGAAATAGATCAAGGGTAAAACGCACTGAGAAACAAAACCATCCTCAACAAAAACAGGGAATCCGGCTTATGCAAAACTAGACTGTATGTTCGTAAATTCCAAAAAAAAAATGAACAAAAAAATGAACAAAAATAAGAAAACATTGTGTTAAAAATATCCGTACTGGAAGCAGAAAATCCTCTAATGAAGAAAAAACAGAGATTGGGAAAAGTGAACATAACTTTGCGTGGATGAATATCATACAAAAAGAAAACTTCTGCGAAAACCTACTGCGAATGGAAAGATAGATAGATAGATAGATAGATAGATAGATAGAGAGAGAGAGAGAGAGAGAGAGAGAGGGGTGGGATAAGGCTGGTGTAGAGGGAATGATATTGGCGAAAGGTAGAGTTAGTATTGTATGAAAAGATGATGAGTGGAGATAACGATAAAAGGTGAGACGTAAGGACTCTGGAGACAGGTAGAAAGATGGGATAAGGGGACTGAGGAGGGAACAGAAGTGGTGCGGGTGGTGAGGGGAAAAGGACGTGATGATGAGAGAGAATGCATTGGCAACGAGTGGTGAGGGAAGAAAGACGTGGTGAGGAAGGTAGTCTGGTGAAGAGGGAGCAAAAGTAGTGAGGATGGTGAGGGGAAGAAGGTATGTGGTGAAGTGTGACTGGGGAGCCACGTGTGCATGAATTTTTATTTTATGCAAGCGAGCCCTCTGACTTTCAAAACTTGGTTCACGGTGTCTCCCTCTCTTTTTTTCTTAAGCTCTTTTCTCCCTCATTCATATGACCTTTTCTCAGTCTTTTTTCTCTCATGATGTTTTTCAGTGGTTTTGTTTTGGGTTTCTTCTTTTTGTCAGCTGTAACTCGAGCTTTTCATGCTTTGTTACATACTTTTTGCTTACGGAATTTTCCTTTTCGTCTTTCCTTGTTTTGATCTCTTTCATAATTTGTGGTCCCCCTGTCATGCCGTGTGTTTATTTTTCCTTCGCTTTGTTTTTCATCTTTCTTCCACCTCTCATCTTTTGTCTTCATTATTCCCTTCACTTTTATCATCCATTCACTTCTCGTCTAATTACTTCCACCTTCTTATAATATTATCGTCTGTTGCTCAGGGAAGGTTTTTGGACCTGGGGGAATTTGATAACGCCTTTATTAATGTCTTCAGTATTATGGTGTTCCAAGCTTCATAAAATCGTCGGGTAACTGCAAAAAGAAGCTGCAAAAAAAGAGCAAGGATGACACAAAAGACACTCATCGTATTAATGGGGTGAATGGATGGATGGATGGAGCATAATGGTGATGAGAGCAGTTGCTAGAGTTAACTGGGATGAGAATGGAAAGAACTTAAATGGAAGATGGGACTGTGGGGCAGGGATGAGCGCCCCCTTTCCCACGCACTTCATCCCTCTGCTGGCGTAAATGTGTAAAAGCTGATCAGTAGCAAGGGAGCACTTGTCACCTGTCTTAATGTTATCATAACTGGTACATAAGCTTGACAGGCTTCTCAGCAACACCACTTATAAGTTAAATTTTGAGTGAGGCCTGTTTATATTGGTACCTGTGTTAATCAGGCAAATTATGTCTCAAGACCCACGCTGCTAACATCCAGAAACACAAGCTAAAGGTGGTCGATTGCTGCAAAACATTCTCATTATTTGTAATCTCCCCCCCTCCTCTCTCTCTCTCTGCAGAACCTTCCCATTATCTGTAATCTGCTCTCTCTCTCTCTCTCTCTCTCTCCACACACACACACACACACACATTGATCCACGCTCGCCCATTAACAGTTGAACGAGGACACTGAGAGGAAACTGATAACGCCATAGGGACCATCTCACCCGTCACACAGATTCTCTCAACACAGTGTGGTCCCTGCATTGCACACATCTTGCTGTTGCTGAATAATTCTCTCGTGTTGCTGGGACGGCTTCATAAAAGTTACCATTGTCTAACTAGCATTGTTTTCTGTATAAGACAAAATTTTTGAATGGTTTGTAGTGTCTACGATACACAGACCACCTTGTAATCCAATTAAACTTGTAGATTACAGGTTTGAACCACATGCTGGTCTGAACATTTTCCTTTCGTTTTCTTGCGGTTTTTCCTTTTCTTCCTATTCCACTATTTTTTACTTATTACCATCTTGTTTAATCTTTTACTTTTTTACATGCTAACTGTCTTTTTTCCTTACCCTTCGTTACCAACAGTTTTGAAAAGGTATCCTAGGAATAACACCACATTCGGTTTGTCCACGCCATCAGACCGCAACCCAGTCACAAATATATTTCGAAGCACCTGTGTGTGTATCACCTGTAATCAAAACATGTGACCTCAAACACCTTCCTCCCGATGTAATGGATGGATGTAACACTCCAACAGAGATAGGACTCATCTCTCCAGTTCAGCAAATGTTTGCAGGTACCAGCAGCCTACTGTTACTTAAACTACGATCTCAGTCACACCACACTGTTGTGACGAAGATTGTGTTGACGCTCTAACCTCTGGATACTGTAGGGAGCCATAGGTATACTAGAAACACAACGATTTGCCGACAAAAATGCAAACCAACACCACAGAAACTGCGTATCACATTCTTCCGATGTCTGCACGGTAAAATGTACATGCACAAAAGGCAAGTGGCATAATTATGATGGGATGCAGTAATAGAAAGAAAACATAACCAGCCAGATAAACATGCAGACATTAGCTTAATCCAGCAAGCAACCCTTCCAATGCACGTAATCCGCTTTAAGTGCAATGAACTTTCCTACTCAAGTAACTCCTGATCTTCTGGCATCTCATCAAATTCTTTCCAACTAATTTAATCCTTCTTCATCCTTTCATCCTTTTCACTCAGGTGGTTCTGAAAGTGTTTCTTCTAGTGATTAAGTGCAATCTTAGCACAGTTTGTGCTTGTTGATGTACTTTTATGCGATTCAGGTGCTGTTCCACCTTCTCCTCCCCTCTCTGACTGCTTCATGCCTATCATTTATTTTTATTTTACGTAATTTCTACTTTCACTGGCCTTAGTACTAGTGCGGCATACGATTCTGAAGGAGGTTAATCCTGTTGTTCTGAAGAACTCTGTCATTGTGCTGACAACCTGCTTATGCAAATTCTTTCGCCTTTGTCAACTTGTAGTTTTCCTTCTTGCTGGAAATTAGGTCTCATCCTGCCTGACCCAAAGAAGGGCAACCGTTTCTCAACCCCCTGACCATCATTCAGATGCATATCTTTCTTGTATTTCTGAAAACTTTGCGTCTGCTCTCTGCAGTAATATTATGAGGTGTCTTACCTTCCATAGCCATATTTCTGAACGCCAATATAAGCTGTGTCATGGTGGTTTTGAATTCGTCTTGAATTCTTGGTGATCCTCTTCCTGGTATTACGGTGAAACCTTTGCTGTTGCACCAGACATCTAAGATGTACTGGAAAAAGAGTGGCGCAGATTTTTTGTTTTTAAACTGTCCTTTCACTGTCCCTATCTCTCTTTCTGTGCCTTCTCTCAGGTATTCTGCCTGGTCGTTATATAGCTGTGTTTGTAGGGTAGGTGCTTTGAACCGACTCTCAGCAGGTTTAAACCCCGCTTAATTTTTGACTCTGTGCATGGACCTTACTTACCCAGGCTTGGAGTACAACTCTTGTATGTGGGGATCACTACTTACATTGCTTCTAAACACAGGAGAGTTAAAGGATTGTCTGTCTTATCAACACTCCTCCTGACACTGACTCTTCCTATCACACACACACACACACACACACACACACACACACACACACACACACACACACACACACACACACACACACACACACACATACTCAATCTATATATGTGCCAGAGTTAACCTTAAATATAGCTACTACACCGCTAAACCACATAAACACGAGGACATCTTCTGTACTGTATTTTTTCTCTCTCCGAACGATTTTATGCTGTTTAGGAGAGGTCCTTGCTCGTGAGAGAATTAACCCTCTTAAACGGAAGACTTGTTTTCCAGTTTATTCGTGCTCTCTAGAGACGAATTTGTTCAGCTTACCAAAGACTAACCAAACTTTAGGGATCAGAGAGAGCTTTCATGTACCCCTGCAGTACCAAACAGCTTTCATGAGTTTAGTAAAATCGTCCAGAGTTACCAAGAGTATTGTAAAAAAAAAAAATACACAGCTCAGATTCGAGTGATTACTGAAGACTAAACTAAACCATACCATATAGAAAAGTGTACTCTAAGCTGAATAACATTGCCAGAAAAAAACAAGATTAAAATATGCAATGTATGTGGTCCTGGGTGTGAAGGTGTTATGATGGTGCACAATGAAGCCTGGGCCATGACGTCAGACGGTAATATGGCTTCATTATGACATAGTTTGGCTTCAGTTACAACACATCATGCCTAAGGCCGAGGAAAACGACTGCAACGATGCATTTGTATTTATGTTTTCACATCATGGAATATAGTTTGACCCTTTTTGCACGGTATCTTCTTATTCACTGTATTCTTGTAACTATTTCTTCCAGCCCATTTTGTTTTGTATGAGATAATGTTAAAACTGTGGGATTAAATATGACCTACATTATCCAGCACAGTACGGCAGATCGTTCCTAAGCCAAATATACAGTAACTGTCGTCAACCTTCTTCGCCTACCGTTGACCCACCCATCCTTCCTATCTGCACCTTCACCCCCACCCAGATATTCCCACCTCCGACACCCCCCTCGCCGCCATCTGTATCTGTCGCCTCCATTCTCCTCACAAATCCCTGCCTTCCCATCTAGCAACAGGATATGCAAAACGTCTGCAAGGTATTCAGTGTTTACGTTGGCCGGAGACGCACGCTGATTGGTCTAGGCTGCAGTGCTCGTTTTTTATAACACCAGGACACCGTTTTCCTTCATCCAGATTGAGGCCAGATATACAGGGTGACTCTGGCTACCTCACCTGGATATGTCTTCCGTGATACGAGGACGGCTTAGTCTGTTATGCATGGCTGATTTGGCTGCCCCTTGAAATTACTAATTAACCATACAATCACTGGATGGAAGTAGTCAGACACCATACAGCAGGAAGAAGATTATGAAAAGAAAATGATGCAGAGTAGACAGTATTAAGGTAGAATGAGCCGTCCCCGCAGCACACGACAATTCATCATGTAAGTGCTAAGGAAGCTCAGTATAAGGACCTTCCTGCATGAAAGTCTGTAGATTTTTTTTGTGGGAGGGAGGATTGACTTAAGCGTCGCGTGGTGGTGTAAATCGCCATTATGGCTGGGTATCAGATGTTGTGTTCATCGGCACCAGTCCCTTAACCCCTTCACTGCAGTGATTGAGTTTATTGTCCCAGCCAGCCAGTGAGAACACTGCATATATTATGTAGTTGTGGGGGGGGGGGGTAACTGGAGGTTAGCAACAGAATGCAGCAGGTAGTAGGGCACAATATCAGACAGACTGGGTTATTTTGGAGACTATTAAAGCTACAGCGAATTTAGACACATCATTGGAAAGTTTAGGAGAATGAAATGTGTGTTACTTAAGAGACTTTTCTCACGAAATGCCACCATACTGCCGAGAAAACAAAGCCAAAGAGCGGCTAGTTGAGCACTGATTCGTTTCGTTTAAAGATTTCCTGGACATATAGTGCAGGCCGGGCCATACATTAGCCCGGTCAGTGGGATATGGGCCGGTTAAAAAAAATAATAGTAAGGGGGGAAAACAGGACCTAGGGATTGCCCAGCACACACATCCTGTCTCCTGGGTGGCTTTGTGGTGTGTGTCTGAACACTGAAACTGGGTTACCTGGACAGTTATCAATGGTACAGTGGACCTGCACACACTGCTGGGAAGCTAAAATAGCAGCATCAGCAGAGTTGCTTGCACGAATTCGTTCCACAATTTCTAATGTGGATCTCTGCAACTTTTATTTATTTGCCACCTCCAGACGATAACTCACTTCTTTTTCAAAAAAAAAAAAAAAAAGGCACAGAATAACCAGGCCTCGGAGTCCCCGTGGGGCGGGGACCATAAATGCCCCCATCTGCCCCTCTCCTGGTGACGACTCGGTGAGATGTTGCCATTTCTGCAACATTCACAGCATTTCCTCTAACTTTCTCTCTGTCGAACACCACCTCTACTCTTCTAAACCTCATCTTCTCTTCCTGATGGAGACTCAGCTGTCTGAGGCAACTGACAAGAAACCCTTTTCTATTTACTCCTACTTTCTATATACTCATTCCAAAGCCAAAGGTGGCTGTTGTGTATATATATGCAACAACTTATCTTGTTCTCATGTTCCTGAACTTGATTTTTCTGAATTCTCTACACTCTGGCTTCGGCTTTCCTGTCATTCTCTGACTAAATATATCTGTGCTGTTTACTTATCCCCTAATTCTGCTGACTATCAAAAATTCTTCGACTATCTTACTTCTATAATGCAACACATTCTTTCCGCTTCTCCTTTCTCTGAAATCTCCATTCTTGGAGATTTCAATGTTCACCACCACCTTTGGCTCTCCTCTAACAAGCCTACATCTTTTCTATTCTTAATGACCTAGAGCAGCTTGTACAGCACCCTGCACGTATCCCTGACTGCCTTGGAGAGAGTTCCAACATACTTGATCTCTTCCTTACAATTAATCCCTCTGCTTACACTGTTAATCTTTTCTCTCCGTTGGGCTCCTCTGATCACAGCCTTATTACTTTAACCTGTCCTATTGCTCCGGTATGACCTGTGGACCCTCCAAAGAAACTTCGACTGTGGCACTTTGGAGCTGCAGATTGGGAGGCCCTCAGGCAGTACTTCTTTGATTTCCCCTGGAATGTTTATTGCTTCCATGGCCGGGAGCCATCTGAGTGTGCCTTGCGCATTATGAAGGTTATACTCTCAGGCATGGAAGCATACATTCCCTTTTCATATCCTTTGACTAATGCAAGATAGCCTTGGTTTAATCACACTTGTTCTAATGCTGTCCGCAACAGGGAGAGGGCCTATAAAAGGTACCAGAGCCAACCCACTCTTGAATAACATCTTGTTTATGTTTCTGACCTGAATCATGCCAAGTCTGTTCTTCGCTCTGCTAAAAATAATTTTAGCCATACTAAATGCTCTCAACTCTCCAACTCAAATTCTTCCCACTCCTTCTTGCACCTTGCCAAAAACCTTCCTAACAACTTTACCTCATCATGCTTCCCTCCTCTTTCCTACCGTGATGACTCTGTAGCTAATTCTTCTACAGATAAAGCACATCACTTTGTTCATCCTCCCTCCGCCAGTTCCACCTTAGATGATTCCAGTGCTGTTCCTCCATCACTTCCCCCCTCTAACTTCCTAACGGCTGATGTAAAAATTTCTTCAGCTGATGTATTTTTTGCCATCACTGGCTTTAATGCTAACAAGGTATATGGGCCCTGATGGAGTCCCTTCTGTTGTCCTCAAGAACTGTGCCTCTGCACTTGCACCCTGCCTAGTTAAACTCTTTTGCCTTTGTCTATCAACTTGTACCATTCCTTCTTACTGGAAGTTTGCTCACATTCAGCCAGTCCCAAAGAAGGGTGACCATTCCCAATCCTCAAACTATCGTCCAATTGCTTTAACAACCCGTGTCTCAAAAGTTTTCGAGTAGATTCTTAATAAAAAATTTTTAAGCATCTCTCCTTTCACAACCTTCTTTCTGATCGTCAGACTGGGTTCCGTCAGGGACTCTCCACTGGCGATCTTCTCACCTACATTTCAGACTCCTGGTCATCCTCCTTAAGGGACTTTGGTGAAGGCTTTGCCATTGCTCTTGGCATCTCAGAGGCTTTCGATCGAGTCTGGCATAAATCATTAATTTCCAAACTGCCTTTTTATGGTTTCTATCCTTCTATCTGTGTCTTCATCTATACTGTAGCTTCCTTTCTGGTCATTCTGTAGCCGCTGCTGTAGACGACCATCCTCCTTCTCCTAGATCTATCAACAGTGGTGTTCCTCAGGGCTCTGTCCTATCACCAACTCTCTTCCTTTTATTCGTCGATTGAATTCTAAGCTGTAAGTCTAACCCTATCCACTGGTACACTGATGATTCCACCCTTCACAATTCCATTCGTTTCTCGCAACGCCCATCTCAGCAGTTACTTCAACAAACTAGGGATGAGGATATGGCACACCTAATGTCTGACTTGGCTCGTATCTCTGACCGTGGTAAAAATAATCTTGTTGTTTTTAATGCATCAAAAACTCAGTTTCTACACTTATCAACCTGACACAATATTCCACGGGAGTACACACTAATGTTTAATAATATCCAGTTCAGTTCCGAATCATCCTTGAACATGCTTGGGGTTTCATTCACTCGGGACTTATCTTGTAAGGATCATTTTGCATCTCTAGTAAAATCTGCTTCCAAGAGATTGGGTGTGCTAAGCTGACTGCGTACCTTCTTTATCCCTGCACAGGTTGACTTTGTACACAGGTTTTATTCGTCCCTGTGTAGAGTACAATTCTCATGTGTGGGGAGGCTTCCCACATACAGCTCTTCTCAACAGGGGGAAGTCAAAGGCTTTTCACCTCATTAACTCTCCTCCTCTTACTGGCTCCCTTCAACCTCTGTCTCTTTGTCGCCCTGTTGCATCTTTGTCTATTTTCTATCGCTACTTCAATGGTCACTGCTCTTCTGAAATGTCTGCTTTTTTTCTTGGAAGGAACTGTTTGCGGGCTCCTGGCCTTTGGTTCATTCTTTCTTGCATTAAAAAAATGAGACCCACATCGTAAAGAAGAAATTAGTGACGACTTTATGTAATCCTTGCAGTTTAAAAATCTCTCCTGGTATGAATAATTTTGTCAAGATCCAGTGAGAATAAATGTAAAAATACTGTAGGTCCCTGGCGTGAAGAGGTATAGGTGGTGTAATACCCACTGAGCTCTATAGTATGGAGAGGCTTTCTCATCGGTAGCACCGCGTAATGTATGTAGCCGCCGGTGGTGTAGCGGCAGCCATGTTACACCACGCCTGATGCCCATGTTTTTGCACTGAGCTGCTATGTGGGTTTTTGGAAGCAGCTGATGATTCCGGAAAATATAGTGCCATGGTCCACTGTGCTGCTTACGGATATAAAAATGGGCACAGGAATTCATCGAAGAGAGATAGTGTTACATATCACAAGTAAGAAATATATCTTGTTGCTAATTCTATAACATTACGGCCCCCTGGGGTGGGGAGGGAAGAGCCTTCCCCAGTATCCCTGCTTTATACTCATTAGCTAAATGTACCCGATATAATTTGTTCAACTAGGCAGAACAAAAATCATAATCCATATATGTTTTTGTATCATAAGCCACGAGTGTATCTTTATTAAAGACCACTGTTTAGTGGAAATAAAGTATTTGAACTTGAATTTGAGTGCAGATGTTCCAATATGGCGGCCAAAATCACACGCTCGCGGCGGAGATAGCCTCTGCATACTATAGAGCTCAGTGGTAATACCACAGTGGGCGATGGCCGTCACCTGGTGGTAGATATTCTGAACTACGATAGCCTCGTCTTGGCCTTGTGTACCTCGGGAAGGGTATTGCATGATTTTCTGTCACCGTGTTAACATTTTTGCAGTATTCAAGTGACATTTGTTAAGGAATTATTTTTTTTATTTATTTATTTTATTTATTTATTTTTTTTTTTTTGGGGGGGGGGAATACTCACCGTTCACCCACTTCATATAGTGGTACCTTCAAGTGACTCTGCAAAGAGTGACAAGCCAGTTGGTTTCCTGAAGCCCAAGAGACAATTTAGTCCGCTGGATGGTAATCATAGCACCAAGTGGACGCCTGGTGGTTCAGTGGGTTAAAGTGCTCGAGACAAATGTGGTTTTATATGGGGTTTAAATGCTTGTTGTTCACATAATGCCACTCAGGGTCGGACGACTAATCACCCTTGCATTAAATGTATGGATAAAATAGCCCAGCTCCGAGCCCCGAAGCAGTTAATGGAGCGATAACGATCAACTGTAAACTGGCAGTGAAGATTAAGTCTGTTGCTGAGTATGTGATGTACTTTACCGTGTTGTAACCCGGTGACAGTGCATAAGGAGAAAAATATTTTATATAAATATTTTGACCCATAATCATTTACATAAGTTAGATATACACATGTGATTTGATTATTCAGTCGCTTTGGAAATGCAGATTTTTTACGAGAAAGTATGAATGTTCTGAACACTATCTTAAAAAAAAAAAAAAGTTCTTTAATTTTTGAATCCCAGCGTATTTTCATTAACTGATGGCGTGGATGGCCTTTTATGGAGAGGTCTGTTTTTACTCTTATAAATGTGTGTGGAAAATCGTACAGAGTCCCCGGCTTCCACATCAATAAGCCTTCTGAAAGACCTTCTGCGGACCCATTTTTAACGCTATTCATCTTCTCAGCAGTAAACCTTCCCTCACAACCTTTCAGTACCCTACCCTATTCCACCCTATTCTTTCCATATTCCCCTCACCCCCCACACTCCTCCCTAACACTCGCAGGCTCCGGTGACCCACCCTCAGCTGGTGTCAGTTTCAACATAACAGATTTGCCTTGACGACTGGAGGGTTCATGGTACCAGTATTAACACTATCAGGCTCTCTCTGAGGACTCATTCTGAGCTGCAACACGTCGTTGGACGGCAGCTGGAATAAAATACGAGAACAGACACGATCAAAAGAAAGCTAACTTACATTTTTCCCTCCTCCTGCTTCTAGTCACAGGTCAACAAACAACAGCAGGTTGATTTGTCCTGTAGAGTCTTTTAGGAGCTGTTTTATTTTCCCCCGTAATTCCCATTCTCTTTCTACGGTTCCATTTTTTCCTTGCGAGTCATTTGTTTTATAGTTCCTTCTCTGACAAAAAAAACTTTACCTAATCATCAAGTCTATACCTAGTTCATTTCTGTCCCCTTTCCTTGTACACGTACCTTTGCTTCCTAATTCCTTTACTTAGGCTTAATCGTCCCCGTTTATTTTCATTCCACTTCTTTTATCGTCCTTTCCTTCCTGTTATTTCTTCTTTACCACCCTTCTCTTCATGTCTGCACTTTGTTCATTTCTTTTTTTCCCCATTTTACTTTTAGTCTTTCAGTTCCTTCTCTCCCTGCCTCCTAGAATTCCCTCTCATTCTGCTTTAAGATTCACTCTTTCCGTTCCTTCATTACACGTCCTATCTACCAGCAGATTATGCCTTACTTCACCTTATGCTTCTTCATTGAACCTAGAACCACACTATACTTCTTTCCCTTTTCTCTGCAGCCTTCACACGCCTTCCCTTCTCTTTTTCTTTGTCATCTTCTCATGCTTCTCTACAGTTGTTCCCCCACCACACAATTCCTTTATTTATTTATTTTTATTTTTTTCATTTCGTTCTCTTTTCTAACTTTTCCTTCACAATTGCTTTCCTTCCACCACTCTGAGGGTCGTATTCTAGGTGGCATACATGACTTCATCGTACATTTTTCTTACTGATTCATTAAGCACATTATACTTTAATTCTCATGTTCCCTTTAATGTTATTCATATATTTATAGTATCGGCGTAGTTTGGCTCGGTAATGTGCAAGGGAGTAAAAATGAGTATATAATATGCAGAATAAATCGCTGAGAAACAGATATTACTAAGTCTCCTGTGCCTTGTATAGTGCTTCATTTCACATCACCTATCCATCAACACATCACTCCTCCCATATTATCTCAGCTTCACCCACAATCTTTTCCCCTACATTTTACCCCTCGGCGAACTCTGTGCCTCCTCACCTCTTTGGCTCCCCTCCTCCACTTCATTCTCTCCCCTCCATCTCCCTTCCGTCTCTCTATTCTTTCCCCTCGTCCTCTTCATTCCCTCCCCTCCCAATCTTGCTTCCCTTTCAGTCCGACCTCTCTCCTCTTTTACTCAAAACCTTGCTACCTTTTCTCTTTCCCCTCAGTCTTAAGTCTCTCTTCTTTTCCTCTCAACGATGCTTTTCTCTCGCTGCCCTGTCATAGCTACTCATTTCTTCATTCCTTCTCCCTTCCTTTCCTTCAACCCATCCTTCAGTCTTTTCTTCCACCTTCATCTTGATCTCATCTTCTGACTTTCCTGATTCTGTGTTACATTTACATTCCCTCCCTAAACCTTACTTCTTACCCACCTGATTCTAACCAAGCTTTCAGTCCAAATCCTCCTTTTCCTTATTTTCTGTCAACACATCTGCTATATATACCGGTATGTCCTTTGCAGTGTGATTCACTTCCCCACCCTTATGCATCCCATTCTCACTCTAGTCTTTTAATCCCTGTCACCATCACTGTTCACCCCTATCACCTCAAACATCACATAGTCTTACATCTCTCTACCTCTTCTCTCTCCTCAGTTCTCCTTCTCTCTGTCCTTCCGTCTCCTCCTTCTCCCATTCTTCCCCGTCACTCTATCACCTCACACTCGTCACTAACTCCCTCTATACCACTACTTCCCTTTCCCTATCACATATTAGTTTATCCATCATCTACCACCTCGTTGTCTCCATTTTGCCTCTTACCATCCCTCTACATCACCCTATCCCTGCGCCTTCTCTACCCCTCCCCTCCCCGTCTCCCTCTTCATCAGTGTCATTCTCTCTCCTCATCACCTTCCTTGCTTACTCTTCTCTTTTCCCATTGCTCCCCATCACATACCTCTCCCCGCCCACTCCCCATCTCTAACGCCTCCCACTCTCCCTCTTTCACCCTGTCCCTCTCAACTTCTCCTCTCAGCCTCACATTCCTCATCATCTTCCACTCACCCCTTCTTTCTTCCTCCCTTCCCTCACTCTGTTTACCACCTTCACCGACTCATCACTTCCCTCTTTCCCTCCTTCACCCCTTCCTGCCCTGATGTCCTCCATTCCTGATCTTGTCCTACACACCCTTCTAACCCCATGACCCCCCATTTTTCAACACCTCCCAATGCGCACCATTTCCCCCTTCCCCTTCCCACACCCCTCCTTCTCTATACCCGCAATCTCTCGTCTTCTGTTCCTTTCCCTTTCCTTCGTTTCACCTCAACTCATTCCTTCCCCCTCCCCCCTTCTTCATCCTCCTGTCCTACCGCCTTCCACCCCTCGCCAGACACTGAGTGATGGAAGTAAAAATATAATACGACCATAAAATTCACTACCTTTAATTTGCAAGGCGCTTATTTGCTCTTGAACAGTATGTCGAGAAGGTTACGACTCCTGAGCGTTTTATTGCTTGCTTGTGTGTGTGTGTGTGTGTGTGTGTGTGTGTGTGTGTGTGTGAAGTCATCAGTCAGCTTATAGAATGATTGACACACTGTTGGAAGAGTAAATTCATTCAAAATGAAGAATTTTGTCATCCCTGTCTCCTCACCCACTCTCGTACCTTTTCTTCCTTCCCTCCTCTTATTCTTGTCAGTTCATCATGTCCCCTTATCCTCCTTTTACTTCCTTGCATCTATCATTTTTTCCCTGTCACCCATGTTTCTTTCTTACCATTTTTTTCGATCCCATCCTCTTCCGTTTTGATCTCTACTTCATCATTCTCTTTCTCTCCGCTTCCTTCTTCCCATCCCTGTTTTTCCTCCTTTTTATCACCTTTCCCTTTTCTCCTTTCATAGCTTTTCTCCTGTCACTCAAGATTCCCTCTTAGCTATTTTCCTTCACATGACTCCTCCCCTTCTTATCTCTTCCTCAAAGATCCCCCCTTCTCCATTTCCTTCTTTCCTCTCTCATGTCCCCTCCTCACACTCTTATCCTTCAATCTTCGCCCTTTTTTCCTTCTTTCTGTCCCCAGCCTTGTCTGCTCCTTACCATATTTATATCTCTACAGCTTCTTTTCTTTAGTTATTCCGCACGAATCCCAGTTTCTTATTTTTCATTTTCCTTTGCTTGTTTTTCTCCTCTTATATTTCCCATTTCTTCATTTTTCTTTTTCCTCCTCCTCCTCCTCTTCCTCCTCCTCCTCCTCCTCCTCCTCCTCCTTCCTCTTCTTCTTCTTCTTCTTCTTCCTCCTCCTCCTCCCTTTCTTTTTCTTCTTTCTCTTCGTCTTGATAGTCAGAGTGAAAGCCGTTATAATCAGAGATTTAAAAAAAAAAAAAAAATCTACGTCTGGAGATGGGCAATACAATTAACAGGAGAAGAGGGAATAAAGATAAAAAAAGATTACCAAAGTTGGGAACAAGATATACAGATGAAAACGAGGCTTGGTAAGAGGCGTGGGAGAGGAACTGTAGGTGAGTGGCTGACAGAGAGAGAGAGAGAGAGAGAGAGAGAGAGAAGAGGAAAGTAAGAAGAGTGCAGAGAGATAATCCGGCTCATCAGCAGGTTCAGCTGGGCAGAGATGAACATAAAGAACGAGGGAATGAGATGTGAAAATATCCAGTGAAGGCCGAGTGGGTAAAAAGGATGCGGGAGAGCAGGTTAAGTGTGGGGTAATGGCGGTGATTGGGTATGTTTGTGGGAAAGGGTGTGAGGGAATGGGATTTGGGGAAGAGGAAGAGGGAGAGAGGAGAGAAAATTCTGAGAGGAAATGGATATACGAACATAGGTAGGGAAAACAGCTGCGTCTGTAGTCGAGAGCCCTGCCAGTGTGTTGCAGGCATCAAGTAAATTACCCATGCAGAGACGGAAGCATAGACTTGTTTTCCTTACCTTTGAACTATTGCCAGTACACCTTAGTTAAACCACAAGTTCAACCACCCTTGTTTTGCTCTTGTCTGTAGCGCAGGACGTTGCCTTTCAATGATGCCGGCAGCAACTTATCCCTAATTCAAATTGTAACTTTAAGAATTGTTCCAACTGTGTTCCTCTTTTTACGAAGAATAATTTCATCTGGTTTAAGAACAATGAGCTGAACAGTCCAAGCTCATCATGTCCTCTATAAGCCTTGCCATAAAATCTCTAGTAAATTTAGTTCCATCTCTTCCATTCGTTTCCATGCAGATGGCACTATTGCTGATTCCACCTTTGATTAAACTTATACTTTTATTCATACATTGGCTTCTACCTCTACTCTGGATGATTCCGTCGTTCCTCAATCTTCTTCCCCCTTTGACTTCCTGATGCTTGACATTACAGTTTCTTGTTTCAACAGAGAAAGAGAGAGAGAGAGAGAAAGGGGGGGAGGGGGGCCATATTGAAGGGTACAGACACGGAAGGACACAAGGACGGACACAAGGAAAGGTACAGAAAGGAAATGGCACAAAGGCGGACACAGAATGAGAACGGACACAAGGTGGGCCGGACGGACACAGGGAAGGAAAAAAAGGAAGGCTACAAGCGAGGAAGAAAGGACACAGCAAAAGGAAGGATACAGGGATGGGCATATTGATGAAAAGGACACAGGGAAGAGCAGGAAAGGCGGTGAAGAAGGGAGGGAGGAAGGAATGAAGGAAAGAGAGAAGAATTAATAAGTTGGGTCGAGATTGTGGTGGAGTTTGTGGTAACGAGGCCAACCCCACCTATACCATCCCACCCCCATCTCCCCTCCTATTCCAGTACCCCAACATCCCGCCATCTCCCTCATACTCTGATCCTCCCCTCTTCTCACTTCTCTCTTGTCTGCTCCCTCCCCCCTCTCACCTCCCCACCTCAGCCTCCTCCCATCTTGCATCTCCTACTCTTTTCTGTGTGTGAGTGTGTTTGTACCTTTGTATTTCGTTTCCTTCACTTACTATTAGTATATACCAGAGTACACGATATGCCTTGGCAGGTACTGTACCTGCCGACTTGTCGGGGGGAATATGTCCGAGCAGTACAACCTCGGGGTGAATGGATTAACAGCCTCTGAGCAGAGAGGTTGATGTGGAGATTTGGTGGGGGTGATTCTAGGCTGTCGTATTATGTTGTATTAAACTCTGGCACCTTTGATTAATCCCTTCAGCCCAAGACATCATTTTTAATTTACGCTTGTTACCTTAAACTGACTATATTCAAGAGAGGCGTTTCAGTATAGAGGTCTTTGATAAAACCTTCATTAACACCTTGACTACTTGGGTGCTCTCCTAAAGAAAAGATAATATTCTGCAAATAGAAATGTAAAAAGCATAATACCTCATTGTAGTGAAGTGATTAATATGTCGATGTGGTAAATAGTGACAGTTGCAGGTTTGTACGCTGGTTGTAACACACTGTCAGGCAGACCAGAACAGCTGTGTTACAGATTATGAACATTAGTGCAAATTATAACATTTTATTCTTCTATGCGTAGTATATACAGTTTATTTTGAAAAACCACATCAACACATTTATACAATATGTATGCAATGTATCTCAACCTTTCTTTATACCTACTATTAGTTCGCTTCTATATTCTGTAACAATTAATTAGGATAATGTCATAGAATCCGCCATGATTCAGTGTTTAGTGATAAATGACAGCCGGGTACATAAGTAGGATGATGTTGTATACACAGTTTAACTTAAACAACAATCTTATGTGCGCTACATTCTCATCGAAAATATGAAGCTACCCTCTTTACACAGTTTTTATTCGCTGACTCAGAAGGAATGTCAGCCAGCTCTGACGAAGAGGCATGGCAATAAACACCTATTGATTTTGTCATTTTTTTTTCCGATAAGTTGATGTCCGAGTAAGAAAAAGCAGGAGACGAACCTATCTCCTTTCTGAACAATATCTTTCCATTTACCACCTTGGTACAGACACTCCTTCCTCATGGATCCTCACAGTAAAACAAAAGATCACTTGCCAACTTGGCTCCATTATCGTCGTCGTCGTTGTCGTCTTCACCCACTATACATCATCCATCATCAATCAAGATTTGTATTCATTTTTTGTTGACCTATTGCAGGAAAAAATATCCTCTTTCTCCTCAGTGTGTTTTATACACTTCAGCCCTACTTATACCCCTGTCCTGACACGACAAAAATACCACGCTAAGGTATATTCCTCCATTATTAACAGGCAGTTTACTCATCCCTCTTCATTTAAATAGTTTCCACAACCCCTTCTTCCCTTGCCCCTCATTTACCCAATCTCATTTGTATAGAATTAACACAACTAAACCGCCAGTCTTGATGTTATAAGGAGCAGACCAAAGCTGCTAAATATGAACTTAGCGTTGTTATCCTTCTGTAACCCAATCAGTCCCATGACGTGTTTTGATATTTTATTCTTGTTACCACAAAATGTTTTTATTCAGGTTAGGACAGACCTGCAGTAGTGAAGAGACTGACGAAGACTACAGCTTACTCCTTTGATACAAAATCTCTCCTAAGTTGAATAAAATCGTTTGGTACTACCAACAATAGTATGTGAAATACGTCATCGGAGTGAAGTGGTTGACTGAAATTTTAGACTACATCACTTGCAACATTAATAGTATTAAGACACCCAGTATAATTCTTTGGTCGTATGTTCATGATAAAGCCTCATTTAAATGTTGCATATCATGTTTTCGGAAGAATTTCATGTATGCAGCTTATTACACACTGCTGTAGCGATTATAATTAATATATGACGTACTTCGTTGGTGAGGTATTTGTTGAGCATTTAGCCACCACTGATACATTATTCCTACAGGCACTGTTCCACTACTAAAAATAATAGTAGATTTGGAAAATAACTAGGTTTTACATTTTTTGCCATCATCAAGCCGAAGGGATCCACACGAACTGAGGGTTCATTTTAAGCTGTGGTGTGAGTCATTTGGTATCGCACATTTGTTTGTTAAGCTATTTTTGTTGGTTATGATATACTTTACATAGCCCATGAAAGAAATGCCAAGCAGGAGTGAACAAAGATCCTAGTATTTTGGGGGGTATTTTAGTTAATATCAAGTCTAGTATTTTCAGAATATTACTTTAGTTAATAAAGACACTAGTAGTTTTAGGATATTTTAGTTATTATAGACACAGCACTAATATTTTTAGGGCATTACTTTAGTTAATAGAGACACTAGTTTTATGAGGATATCACTTTAGTTAATATGGACATTATTAGTTTTAGGGGATTACTTTCCTTTGTAGTGAATGTTATGTTTCAAAGTATCTTAGGCATCTTAGGTATGTTAAAGTACAATATATATAATTCAGTAAAACATATATATTATTTTTCTCTTGACAGGACTGAGAAAACATGGTGAAGATGCCTTTATTCCCCGCCGCTTGAGTGTCCTGACCCCACCAGTACACACAGGTAAGTACACACGCTGCTGCCTTCTTCCTCCCTCACTGTTATACCCAACTTTGACATACATATTAATTAGAAGTTTTTCTAATCTAACTTGTAGTACCAAACCCATAAAACTAGACGTTATGTGTAAGATTAAATTAGCCCACTGAAGCCTTGGGGAGAAAAGTGGAGGTAGAAGTGTGGGGGGGGGGGAAGAGAAATTAAGTGTTTGGGAGGAATAGAGAGAAGTGCGAGAGTGAAGTGGAGGGGAGAGGTGTGATGGAGGCAGTTGGAGAAATAGAAAGTTAATGTGAGGGAGAAAGAAGTTTTAGGGAGGAAGATAGATGAAAATTGGTATGAGGGATGGAGATGGAGGGAAAATATAGTGAGGAAGACGAGGGTAGGGAGGCTAAAAACAGGCATGGAAATGGAGGAGAGGAAAGGGGGGGGGAGGGATGTTGGGGATGGAGGTGGGAGAGGGAAGTCAAGGAAAAGGGAAGATGGTGGCGGAAAGGTAAGGAACAGGAGATGATGTCAGGATGCTGGCAGTGAAAAACGGCGTGGACTGGTAACTTAGATGGATGGGAGGTGGTTGGAGAGGGGAGGATGGAACTCGAGAACCCCTTCAAACTAAGGACGACTTTTTCTTTATTTTCTTTCTGTCTCTGAAGGTTTTTATTAGATTGGTAAACTTTCGAGATGGAATGCTAAAGTACAGTTGTTCTAAATCCCACCTGTAGGAAATATCTCTCTTAAGATTAAATAAATGAATAAATAAATAAACATCTGTGGATTTAAGGGGTCAGAGTCAAGTGTTATAACTTCTCCAACTTCAGAACCTTGCCTTATACACAGGACACAATTTTTTCCCATCTATTTTAAGATCTCCTGCTTACCGCAAAACTTGATTTTAACAGTACGTCCGTCCTCCTTAACTTTATCCCTTTTGTACCTAAGGCCACTTCGGCTTGAGAGTAACTCCTGTACTTACCTGTATTAGTTTATTATTGTTACCTCCAGGCGATTTTCTTCAGATTTAGAAAGATGGCTAGCAGTTAGGAGGTTCATGAAGTCTACGTCTAACAAGTCCATTTCGATACAGACAAATTGTGCACAGCCAGTTCGTTTGAATCACTGAGTCTCATATTTACGTTCGATAACCTTTTGCAAGTCTGCACTATTTTGTTTTGGCTTGGCAATATAGTTTTCTGGTGTGATTTGAACGAATTTGACCCTTATTTTCGATGCTTGTGACTGGTTTTCAAATTAACCCCCCCTCCCAAGTGTCATGGTGGGACTGGTGGGATTTCAGGGTTTTGGGTGGGAGAAATGGCAAAAACAAACATCTGGGGCAGAAATGTAGTCAAGATCGGTATGATCAGGCAAGGCATATTCGTAGGGTTATTACTGACCGCATCAACCTTTTGAAGTCATGTCTGACATCATTTTTTTTCCTACGGTACTGGTTCTACACAGCCTGTATGCATGCTCTTATACAGAGTATTCAAGAACAAATGTCAGTCTTTAATAATTAAAGAGGTAAGAATTGCTAACAAAAAGAGATTATATTGTATGTCAACCTTAGAAACTGTTATATGCTTTCTTTCCTAATTTATGATTTTAAATTTTAAGATTAATCAGTGTTACCAACTGTTCGCCTCGCCTACCCACATGAAGGGGTGCGCTCTCACGCTTTCTCCTACCCACATGAAGGGGTGCGCTTTCACACTTTCAAGATTACCACTTAGGCTGAAGGTGTGAGATTCCACTTCGAGCGGGATGAGGGACTGGTAACCTCTGTCCTGAGTTTCAAGACTACGGGCGTAAGACCCACACACACACGAGTTATTTAGTTTTAGGGAAAGTTTTAGAACGTGAGAGTGATGCGTTTTGTGTTATATGAGTACATGTGTTTCTTCATTGTTTGGTTCATGGTTTCGTGTGTGTGTGTGTGTGTGTGTTTGTTTGTGTGTGTGTGTGTTTGTTTGTGTGTGTGTGTGTGTGTGTGTGTGTGTGTGTGTGTGTGTGTGTGTGTGTGTGAGAGTAGCAAGGGAGAAAATTGTAAAAGCCAGCGTCTTCTGAACTCTGCGAGGTGCAGGTGACCGAGGCAGGACTAGTGTTGTCCAGAGCATTTAACTGTCGGTAACGATGACGCTTGTGGCAGAATATAAACAGAAATATCCCAGGCGTCACTTGAAGGTTGAACTGTTACACATAAAACTTGGACATCATATTCTCGACTCATGATTCAGGCCAATGCACCATACTTTAATTTGAAATGAAAAGAGAAGTGCTTTATTCACTACAGTTCTTTTTTTTTTTTTTTTCAGTTGCCTCATGCACTGTTTAGCTGTATCCAGGAATTGATTTTGTTGTGCTCTGTTTACTCCAACTCACACTCATACTCACTCCTGAACAACACCCACCTCGCCCTACACTCACCCGGCCCCCACACCCTCTCACACTCACACCCAACCCGCCTCCACGCTCGCATTGACCCCTACCACACACTCAACCTTTCCGCCATACCCAACCAACCACCTCTCTCTCCAAACTCGACCCACCCCCAAACTCGACCCACTCCTATGCTGTACTCCATCCCTACAACTACACTTAGCCCATCCCCGCCACACCACGCCACCACTGCCACACGTCACACAATCTGTACTCACCAACGTTATAAATTACCAACACGATGTTGGACATTACTGTACATTAGGATTTTATATGTGTAGTTAGAAAAATGTGTTTATTCCCCAATATACGTCATACGTCACCAGTACGTGGCACATTTTATTTCTATTTCGACCAAAGCGTGACGATTTTCATCAAGTTTACAGAGACCCCAGGGACTCAGGGGATGGTTGCAGTCGGAATGAACTCCATCTAATTTGTCCTGATGATGCTCAAGGCGCGAGAATGAATTTCCAGAAAACAGCTTAGGGATCCGAAATGCTGAAAAAATGCGTTAACAGTTTTCTCTAAAGCCCTTCAGCATATCTTATCCATTCCAGTGTGAGTTCATCTTTTTTTTTTTTTTTTTCATGCAGCGACTGGGCGAATTTATTTGAAAATTTATTCAAAGTACTGAAGGAGTTATTTAGGGCCATATTTAATCCCTTCAATTAGAACTGTGCCAGTCAAGTTGAAGATATCGTCTTTAGGTAGGAAAAGCAAACTAAGTATCATATCTCATCACCGGAGTGAAGTTAAATATCACATTCACTGCCAATTACATCAATCTGAACAGCGTATTACATGCATATATAGCAGAGAGGGGGCACTGGTACTCATGTGGTGGTATGTGGAACTATCTTAGTTCGTGAACTATTACTCACCTTTTCACAGTTTGCTTCTTCAGTCCATTATCTCTCCACCCACTCAGTGCCACACACCTCTGTCTATACTCCTGCATCACCCCTCCCTCTGTCCTGCGTCAGAGCCACACACACATTCCAGGTATTTTCCAGACTTACGCAACAGGGCACAGGACCCACGCCAGGAGCATCTCAGGGTATGTACTGGGTAAGGATAATAAGGTATAGGGGGGTGGTGTAATTTGTGGCAACTTGTGTGAGGGGTGTGGTTTCCTGCGGTGACACACACACCCACCCTCCCACCCACCCACCCACACACACACACACACACACACACACACACACACACACACACACACACACACACAAACCAATGGAGTAACTAAAGGAAATATAAAATTTTTGGTTTTCGAGTAACTGTAAGGAGAGAGAGAGAGAGAGAGAGAGAGAGAGAGAGAGAGAGAGAGAGAGAGAGAGAGAGAGAGGGGGGGGGGATTAAGTGAGGGGTTATAAAAATAATTTACAGTAATTACACGATATTCATCCTCACGGTGTAACGTCCTGGTCAGTGGCGAAGAAAATGATGTATAAAAGAAGTTAATTATTTCCATAGTTAAGTGAGTTCCATTCCATGACGTAATAAAAATGCAAGACGTTCTTACACTGAACAGGTTAATGGCTGGAGAAAGAAACACCGATGTGGGACTTAGTGTGTACTGACGTTTTGCCTCATGACGAAGGCAGAAGGCAGTGAGGGTGTGAGGGGGGGTGAGGTATTAGCTAGGGGTAGTAGGGGGGGCAGGTATGGTAAGGAAGGTGAGGTCCAGGGGAAAGGGATTACAGAGCACAGCACAAGGACAGAGAGAAACAAGGGACACGTGATGTGGGAAGTCCTTAGGAAGAGGGAAGGAATGTTGGGTAAGGAAATAAAGGTTACAAAGGGAAAAGGATTGCCGATCCCAGCACAGGTGTGTGTGTGTGTGTGTGTGTGTGTGTGTGTGTGTGTGTGTGTGTGTGTGTGTGTGTGTGTGTGTGTGTGTGTACAAAGGAGTCCAAAGGAAAGCAAACAGCAACAGACCTTATGGTCCTTTCGAGGCTGTTGTTACAGAGTAGACTATGACTACGAGACTTAACTCTACATGCTGAAGGATAAGGATAGTAAAGCAAGAAGGCTCCCCCCGCCTCCAAACCCTCCAGTTAAAACTGGCAAGAAAAAGTGTGAAAAATCACCATGCAGCATGCAAAAAGTGACATGGAAATTTCATAGGAAAGACTAAAGAAGAAAAGCTACATTCTATAACACATTATCTATAAGCTATCAGTATGAATAACCTGAAAGAGAAAGTAGTAAAGTAAAATGAATAATCGAATAAATAAATAATGCATGACAATATGTATGGGTACGATGAGTTAACGGGGCGTCTGTGGACACAGCGTGGAAATTGCGCAGTGCACAGTGTGGATCTTCAGGGGTGGTGCGCCAGTCTTGCCTGGGGCTATTAAGGTAGGCAGCAGCCAATCAGGCCCCAGCTCCATTCATTCCACTGAGACTAGGAACTTTCCCATGCAGGACAAGCACACACGTCACCTCCTGAAGCAGTGACCCCCGGTACTTTAAAAAAATCCCGATGGTGGTCACTTATCTATCAGGAACCCTCAGTGATCCACAGCCCATCACAAGTCGAAAATGTGAGTAGTGACCGTTAACCCAGGGCTAACTGTGCATATCCAAGTCTATGCATATATAGTATTTGCATTTAAAAAACTGATCAAGGGTCTAAAAAGTAAAATAAAATAAAATAAAATAAAAATTATACATACACAAGTGTTTTTTTCAGGAGTAAACATATTAAGCTGGGGGTTAGATGACAAATACTTATCCAGGTGACCTTTAAATGTCAGTACTGTATTACAATTTACCGCATTGGAAGGCAATTTATTCCATATATTTACAACTGTATTAAAGAAGAAATTCTTAGCTTCATGCGACTGGAATCGTTTGCCAATTATTTTAAGCCCATTGTCTCTTGTATATATCGAGTGATCAACTGTGAAGTATTTATTGACAACCACGTTATCATGTCCTTTGAATATTTTGAATGCTTGAATTAGATCTCTACATAACCTCCATTTAGTTAGGGTAAATAGATTCAGGGCTTATAAACGTTCCTCTTACAGCTTATTTCTCAATCTTGGTATCATCTTTGTCATCCTTCACCGCACTCTTTCAAGCTTTTCCATATCCTTTTTATAATACGTTGACCAAAAACTGAATGCAGTACCCCAAGTGCGGGCGTACTAAGGAATTATACAACGTGAGGATGATATTATCGGATTTAAATTCAAATGGTCTTCCCATGAATCCAATTGATTTATTGGCTTTATTCACAGCCTCTGTGCATTGTTCGCTTGGTTTCAAATCGTTTGTTATTATAACTCCTATGTCTTTTCATGGTTTACCCTATCAAGTTGGACATTATTCTTGTTATAACTAGTTCTTACATTTTCACTGACAGTGTTTAGCACTGCATTTATTAATACTGAAATCCATTTGCCAAACTTGGGCCCAGTTAAACAGTTGATCAAGATCTCTCTGAATTGCCTGCCATTGCAGTGCAGTATCTGCTGTGTTACCTAGTTTAGTATCGTCAGCAAATTTTGAAATTTTACAACATAATTCTTCGTCAATACCATTTATATATATTAAGAAAATATGACCTAACACTGAACAATGCAGCACTCCACTTGTAACGTTTATCCAGTCTGACTTTTTTCTGTTTATTACAACTTTTTGCTTTCGTCCGGTGAGCCAATCATCTACCCACCCGAGAACACTGCTGCTGAAACCATGTGCCTTTAGCTTCTGAAGGAGTCTTTTGTGTGGAACTTTGTCAAAAGCCTTTTGAAAATCATGTAAACAACATCAGCAGATTTAGTGCCATCATACATGCTCAGTATATTGTTATGGGGTTATATTTTACGATGCACTTAACCCTTAATTAATCACTAAAAGGGGTAAGGTAAAGCTCACAAGAAAACTAACTTAACTTTACTGTACACTATAACATATACACACCAAAGAAGAAAACCAGGATTCTTTTTACAAAGGGGAATTCACATAGGCCTCAGAATACAAATATAAAACGAGTTATTTCTTACCTAACCAGATTACAATCAGTGGGGGCTATGTACTCACAGAGCTCGAGGAATTAGGAGAACACGTTGGTGATATAATCCAGATATAAACCACACACTAATGTATTGGAGAAGTGAACCAAAAATGGGAAATGGTACACAAACAGTGTGTTTTGTAATCAAAGTAACATATTGTTTAATGTATGAAAATATGAGGAAAAGTGTAACAAAATGTGACAAAAAAGTGTAACATGACAGTGACTAAAGAGTGACTAAAAAGTAGTGTCGCCCCTGCTAGTTCCAGAGCTTATAAAGTAGCATTACTCCGCCTCTTCCAGCTAACTAGCCATTAGGCTGTCGTAAATGTAATCTCCAGCCATTCACAAACGCTGGAGACACCTGCTACAAATGGGAGCCTTACATAACTCACACATAACCATTAGCGAGCTGCCAAGCAAATGTTGTTTGTTGAATATTCTCAAATACTCTCATTTTGCTCCTCCCACACTATAAGTCACACCCACTGTGGTCAAGGACATAGGGGTTTTCTGCATAATTTCTGGGAAAAATAATCAGCGAGTTATTTGCCCAGAAGCCCAAAAACTGACCGCTAAGCAAACACAGCGAAGATAGGGTATACCCTTACTGGCAACAAACTGATAACAGAAAAGAGTTATCAGTCTTGACGGCTCGCCTATCTCCTTACATTATCTTCTCATCTTCTGTTTCATCCATTCGCTACTGGGGTAACTACGCCAGTGAAAATATCATTGAAAAAGTCCAGAAGATTCGTGAGGCAAGAGTGATTATTACGAAAACCATGTTGCGAATCTTTGATGAGATTGTTTGATTCTAAGTGTTTCATAAACTTGTCTCTGATAATAGTTGCAAGCAATTTGCAAATCACCGATGATAAACTAATTGGGTGGTAGTTTTCAGGCTGTGCTTTGATGCCTTTTTTGAATACTGGGGTTACGTTAACAAGTTTCCATTCATGTGGCACCGTACTGCTTTTAAGTAATAAGTTAAAAAGTTCAGATAATGGCTTCGATATTTCGTTCTGTAGTTCCTTCAAAACATGTGGAGATATTTTGTCCGGTCCCAGTATTTTATTCTCTTTTAGGTTGCTGAGTGAAAGTAGTACGTCACTATCACTAACTGTAATGTCAGTGATTACGGTATGTTGTCCTCTTCGATAAGAATAGGGGAAGCAACAGGAATCGTATGTATATTTTCTGTTGTGTATGTGTGTGTGTGTGTGTGTGTGATTAGCATCCAAATGTGTGTGTGTGTGTGTGTGTGTGTGTGTGTGTGTGTGTGTGTGTGTGTGTGTGTGTGTGTGTGTGGTCTATGTGGGCAAGAAGCTGGATGAAGAGAGAGAATGGGGATGGATGTGAAGGAAGGAGGGGTGATGTTTTGAGTTTAGGGGTGGTGATGCGAGGAAGCTATCCTATTGACAATATATTTGGATCCAATAGGTGATAAGATCCACTGTTCTGTTCAATTGTACTGGAACATACTATAACAGGTGCCTCCAGACATTTGCAATTTTTTAAGTCTGCTTCCTTATACAATATTTTTGTTATTTTCCCATTTCATTACAGGACCTGTATTAAATCTGTGAGCTACACATGCGTTGTTGGTGTTGTACAGGCTCATTGCATACTTGTGTTCTTTTGTTCTCTCTTACACATTTGGATACTAATCACACACACACACACACACACACACACACACACACACACACACACACACACACACACACACACACACACACACACACACCTGTGCTGGGATCGGCAAACCCTTTCTCCTTGTGACCTCTATTTCCTTACCCAACATTCCTTCCCTCTTCCTAAGGACTTCCCACTTCACCTGTCCCTTGTTTCTTTCCGTCCTTGTGCCGTGCTCTGTCATCTCTTTCCCCTGGACCCCATCTTTCTTACCCTACTTGCCCCCCCTACCACCCCTAGCCAATACCTCACCCCTCCTCACACCTCCACTGCCTTCTGCTATATATACAGGAAATGTGATGCATATTCAGCTATTGTATTCCGAGGGGGATAGATTAATAATGATCTTGACCAAGCTATTCAATAAGATATGGGTGACGGGGTTACTACCATCAGTTTGGAAGAATGGTGTAATTGTTCAAGTTCCGAAGAAAGGAGACCTGAGTGAATGTGGTAATTGGAGGGGAATCTCTTTGTCACCGATAGCTTTGAAAGTTTTCAGTAGAGTGTTGTTAAATAGGTTGGAGCCGGTGGTTGAGGGTATTCTGAGGGATGAACAGGCTGGTTTTAGAAAGGGACGTGGTTGCAATGATCAGATCTTTATAGTTAGGCATTTGATGCAGCAAGTTAATGAAATGAGAGTACCGTTAAGTCTTTGTTTTGTTGATTTTGAAAAGGCTTTTGATAGTGTTTCGAGAGAGTCTATGGGGAAGATCATGAGACATTATGGAATACCAGAGGAGTTTGTGAGGGTCATTATGAACATGCATGAGGACACATTTTGTAAAGTGATGGTTGATGGTTGTCTGAGTGATTCGTTTGAAGTCAAGTCCGGAGTAATTCAAGGTGGTGTTCTATCGCCTTTACTATTTATATTGGTCATTGATTACATTATGAAACGTGTTGGAACAGAAACCGGTGCAGGTATACTTTGGGGAGAGAACAGGAAACTTTTGGATTTAGATTATGCAGATGATATAGTTTTGATTTGTGATGGGCCAGAAGAGATGCAGAGAGTGTTGGACTGTTTGGTGAGTGAAGGTCGCAAGGTGGGTTTGGTTATTAATTGTGGAAAAACTGAAATAATCAATATGAATATGGAAAATGCGCAGGAATGTGTAATTGGAGGTATGGTTGTAAAGCAAGTTGATAGGTTTAAGTATTTAGGTACTTATTTAGCCAAGGATGGTTCTTTGAACTTTGAATTCGAGGAAAGGTTAAAGAAGGCTAATCAGGCAATGGGAATGCTTAAAAATATTTGGAATAATAACAATTTCTCTGTGCATACAAAAATCAAACTTTATAAGGTAATGGTTAGGAGTATCTTAATTTATGGACACGAGTCTTGGTACAGCACAGTGACTATGGAAAATAAATTCTTGGTGTTTGAAAATAAAGCACTTAGAAGAATATTAGGAGTTAAGTGGTGGAAAAGGATACCAAATAGTAGAATTAGAGAAATAACGGGAGTGCAGCCGATCGATGAATATGTTAGATTCTCACGATGGAAGTGGCTAGGACATGTGTATAGGAGACAGGGAATAGTACGAGGTACACCAGGGTGGGTGGCACCTGGTAGGAGAGGTAGAGGAAGGCCAAAAGAGACGTGGGTGAGGACAATGAGACGGGAAGCTGGAGATGAGTGTTGGGGAGATCTTGAGGAGTTAGCACAAGATAGGATGTGGTGGTGTGAGTTCATCGAGGCCCTATGCATCCCCGAGGGTGCCACAGGAAATGATTGATTGATTGATTGTATTCCGAGGAAGCCCTGAGGCAAAACGTCAATACACATTAAGTCCCACATTGGTGTTTCTTTCTCCAGTTTGTCAACGAATAGTGAATCAGGTTAATGGCTGTTGACTAACGATCGAGATGCTTTTCCCATACAGTATTGCCATGGGCGCAGCCAAGGGGGAGGGGGGAGAGAGCGAGTAGTCTTTCCTGAATGTAGAAGCTGAACGAGAATGTATTTGTGTTTTTATTTTCGTTCAGGTATAAATTATTTTTTCTTGAGTTGGATCCCTTATTATTTAATAGTTCATGCTTGTGTTATTCATATAGACACTTATAATACATCCCAGGCAGCCGTATCTCAGGAACAGTGAAAACCATAATTCAGCTCCCTGCCATAACAAAACCATGGCTAAGTCCTTGTAAGATGAATATTATTGTCTGGTGGCAAGAATATGAAATACAACGTTATCATACTGAAGCGCTTGAAGCTGATTAGTTTTATCTGCCGACTACGTGAATGCTGCCTAAAGATGAAATATTATACTTTGTGATATCAAGAGTATAGTGAGAAGAGATGTGATGAGACGATAGGCCTATTGATGCTGTTTTTAAAAGTCCTAGATAGTAAAAGTTTATAACTCCTGCTGCAAAAGACGCTTGAAATGATACATTGGGATAGGATTATTTAAGAGAGAGAGAGAGAGAGAGAGAGAGAGAGAGAGAGAGAGAGAGAGAGAGAGAGAGAGAGAGAGAGAGAGAAGGTAGGGGTGTGGATGAAGGATAAGCAAAGACAACTAGACAGTGGGTGGAATTGGTGTGAAGGAGCTTGGATATGGTGAGAATATGGATGGAACAATATGGACTGAGACAAATATATAAATAAATAAATATAATGGGTTTGTTGATGGAAAATTGCCGAGATAAAAGATGGATGAGAAGGATGGAGGGGAAGTAGCAGGTGACTGATGGGTAGACGAGAACATGGCTGATGATTGGATGAAGGATAGCAGGGGCAGAGTAGTGGGCGTATGAATGTAGGAAGCAGGTGACGGATGGATGGATGAATAAGTGTAGGGAGGACTTGATGTGCGGATGAATGAGTATAGGAACAGATGGATGGGTAGGTGGATTACTGTATGGAGAAGGTGATGGATGGATGACTGAAGATAGGAGGTGATGGGTGGATTGAAAAAGTGTTGGAGGGGGGCGAAGGATGAATGAGTGTAGGGAGGTGATGGATTTATGGATGCATGAAGGAACGAATGAACAACTGAGTGTAGGATGATGGTAACAGATGGATGAATGAGTGTAGGAATAGATGAATAACTGTAGTGGTGGTGGATGGATGAATGTCATTGAGCTGGCCAGGAGGATCAGTAGAATCAGGATAAGTTGACTGGGAGACTGTGTGGGTGGAGGAGATCTGAACTGTTGAAGGTTTTCGATGGAACGCTGGCACCAGTCTCTCTCTCTCTCTCTCTCTCTCTCTCTCTCTCAGTAATGCCTCCCTCTTCACCTAAACGCCTTTCTCCTTTCCATGCTTTATTTTATACCTTTTCCCTGACTGTATTCTCCCCATATCTTCCCTCTCCGTGTCACCACTTCAGTATGTTGACGTCATATTATTTTTGCATCTCCACACGATATTATTATGTTTAGGAAGCTTTATGGACTCCAGTAGTTTGCTGTAATTTCATTTAATCCTTCAAGTAAGTTTTGTATAATCATCTAGTAGCAGGAAAAAAATGATATGATTGTAGTAAAAAGGTTAAATTATACACTGCGATACCGTCTTGTGTATTTTGCTTCTGCTGCCCACTGAAATTTTATAGAAATCTCTCCGAGTGAACAGTGTAGAATATAACCCGATTAGTCTCATCCATCATGAAATTTCTCCCCAGAGTTATATAAATTCGTAAGTATAAAGAAACACTGACGTCCTGGGGCTGAAGTTATTATATTTCCCCTCTTCCCTCGTCTCATCCTTCCACCGTCTCCACCCTACCCACCCTCTCCCTACCCTCGACTTCCTCCTCTGCTGTCTCCCTTCAACCACCTCCGGATCTGCACTTCATTGCCTGTCTGCCACACCGACAAAAATATTTAGCCTTTCAGGTGAAATTAATTCCAGTTAAGGTAAAAGCTTCATTTCTTCCCCAGGACGAACAGAGACGATAAGTGGAAGAGTTTAAACTGAATATGTTCCTGTTCAACACATGTTCATGAATAAATCTGTATAGTTAAGCTTGCAGTGCTCCGATTTTTTTTTTTTTTTACCACGTTCATATCACATTACAGTCAGATTTTTATACATCTCAGCATGCTTCTGGTAAAGATATTCATGACTTTAAATTCGTGCCGTGAAAAATTGGTTGAACTTGCATCACTTACTAATAACTGTCTTGCCTCATTTACCGTCTGTCACGTTACAGTCATATTTAAGTATAAGTCCTTGTAATATTAATCATGCCTTATGTATACGGCATAACAGCCATGTTTGGCATATTTTTCATTAGACTGGCGTTGCTTATCTGCTCTCTCGTTGATTGTTCTGATTAACCCCTTCAGTACTACATCCTCTATCATTTATTGTTTTCCCACTCCACAGCCTGCTCGGTGAGTGGAGCAATGTGCATCCTTTTTCCAGGGGTGTTTCTTAGAGTCACCTGCTGCGGAATGCGGTTACAAAGTTTTATTGTGCATGTTGCTACTGTTAGACGATTTTATTTTGTTAAGGCGAGATTTTTAAAATGTGTGGCCAACATATTGCCCTTAGGAACTTATCTACGCGTGGACTCTCAAAAGTTAAATAAAGATTATGTTAGGAAGAAGAATTAATGAAAAATTACATTCTCGAGCTAAAGGGGTTGATGTATAAACCAGAATGCTTCTCGAGAATACTAAAAAACAGTTTATAAACGCAGAAATTATGAACTTCGTAAATTTTGGAAAATATTGAAAATAAGGAAGGAAAGACGATGACAAAGAAAGTTTACTGCTAACGGACTAAAAGTCTTTTCCGTAACCATTTATGTGCAGTGACTGTTTTTTTTTCCTTTTTGATGCCCTCTGTGGGGGGTAGGGAATTTACCTATCCCAAAACCTGCTGTGGGTGGATGTCTGCCACTGTGCTACATCTCGTTTTCCATGGAAAAAATAACTATAGCTGTACATACCAGCATTCCTTAGGATTCGCAAAGTCCCCCTCCCCTGTGAAGATGGGGCATTACTCTTCCTAAAACCTGATCCAGGTGAAGTCTAACACTGTGCAAAATTTCATGATCCTGGGTAAAAAAAAAAAATGGTTTTGTCCCTCAGGGACAGCTTGAAGAAGTCCTACCGTTTCTAAAACCGGGTCTGGGTGGAGGTCTACCACTGTGCCAAATTTTGCTTTCCTTGGTTAAAAAAAAAAAAAAAAAATGGCTATACATACCAACACTGCCCAGGGCCCCTGAAGGCCGTTTCCCCTCCCTCCCCCGGTCTTTTGGGGTCCCACCCTGCCCAAATCCTGGTTAGTGTTCCCTGGTAAAGAATTAGATCCGTGCATACCGACGTTGGCCAGGACATTCAGGGGTCGTGCTCTTCGCGAGGGACGGCCTTCGGGGATTGCACTCTAACTAAAACCGGGTCTGTGTCCAGGTCTACCATTATATTGTCTTAGTTATAAAACAATACACTCCTTTGAGAAAGGTAAGGTGAATCAGCCAGTGAGTGAGGGGCAAACACTACATTTGGCCGCCCCTTTGAAAGAGAGAGAGAGAGAGAGAGAGAGAGAGAGAGAGAGAGAGAGAGAGAGAGAGAGAGAGAGAGAGAGAGAGAAACCGGACACCTGGGCAAAGCAGGAGCCACACAAGAGAAATATTAAGCCAACATCCCCGCCTACCTTTATTTCTCGCTCACATCCTTCCTTTCTCTCCCTTTCTCCAGTAATTATTATCTCACTTATTTGTCTCATTTCTCCTTTTCCTCCTTTTCTTCTTCCTAGACTGCTTTCTTCCTCTCGTCCCTCCTCCTCCTCCTGCTCCTCCTCCTCCTCTCGCTCCTCTCCCTCCTCTGTTATATTCTTATGACGTTCATCCTTTCATGCTGTCTTTCTTTCTGTCCACTCTCACTTTCCCCCTTTTCGACTTCATCCATCATTCTTCGTTATCTCTTATATTAGTGTTTTCTCTTTTTTGGTTACTTTCACTTTGTTACGTCGTTTGTCCTTATTGGATGCTCAGTCTTTCATATTAATTATTTTTATTCGTGTGGTGTTTATCGTTCCCTTTGTGCTGTTATGCTGTCATCTCAGCAAAATCCTGTTGCATCTTTGTTATCTATTACGGTATTTCGTCTTTTTTTTTTTTTTTTTATATTTGCTTTGATTCTCTCTCTCTCTCTCTCTCTCTCTCTCTCTCTCACACACACACACACACACACACACACACACACACACACACACACACACACACACTGATGTAATTATAAAGATATCATTAGTGTCGTGTATACAACTTTCCCGTAATTGTATTTTCCAGCAATTACTTTCTAGGAATTAGCCTTCAGTGTTCTCCTTTCGTCTGTAATTCCACGTGGTCCACCAGCACGTGTGTGTCCTGATGAACTCACATGCGCAGTCGTTGCTTGGGTTATTAGGCCCACAGTGTGGTAGTTAAGGGTCGGTAATTAGGAGGCAATAATTGGGTCATTGTTAGCACTCTCTGATTTTGGGATCAGCTGTTTTTCTTCCATGGCACCTCATTGGCATAGTGAAGGTCTGAGGTGGACACAGAGCAGACTTTGCACCAGGAATACAGTGTCAGAGATGACCTTACGTATTTCTTGACGTAAACGCTTGCAATGCGGCAAAGCAGTCACTTCCGCCCTAACGCATTACTGCTCAGGGTTGCTGCAGGTGGGGTTTTGCTGACGGGTTAAATGATCCGGACCAGGATGGCCCAGCCTCGGCCCCAAGTAATATACATTGGCTGTTACCGCCACTACCCTGCCGTCTTTACTGTTGGCTTCTGGCTCCCTCCAGGCCACTGTAGACTCCTTAGAAAAAAAAAAAAATTGCTGGTGGAGTGAGATACCGGTGTAAGTTTCATCAACCTTCAGCACACCTGGTGTTTTTTAAGCTGAATAAAGTCGCCTTGTGGAAGTATGGTTAAGCTGAAATAAGACACCATCGTGCTGAAGACATTAACCACTTGACTGAGGTGGCATATTATTGCTTTGAGGTGTACTACTTTCCGGCGAATTTATTCAACTTGTAAAGGGACCTCTTGTAGTATAGGACTAATTAAAACTGAATGGAGTTACTCCGGTGTGATGTTTCTGCTAAACTAAATACACTGTGGATGTCTTGTAACGGCATGAAAAAAAGGGGGGTAGCGTCTGCATACAGATGGAGTTAACCATTTCGCTACGAAGCGGCTTTTTTTTTTTTTTTTTAGTTTTGCTATCACCAGGCGGTTATATCATGATTTAGGCTATTCTAGTGGGTGTAAATACCATGGTTTGGTTATCCCTGAGGTAATTAACACTAATCAGATGAGGGAGGCTGCCGTGAAATGTCACTCGGTTCATGTTTTGACCATATGATGTCCCTCATTCATTAGTACACAGGGGAATATTTAGCTATATTTCAGGTCGAGTTGAAAAGAGTGTGCTGAGGTGGTATGTCACACTGAGAGGATGGATATCAGTACGGTTGTGATGCCAGTATTTAACTAATATGGAACTGCGGTTTACCGATTTACTCATATTTCGTTTATTTTCATTCTTTTCTATTTATCGAACTTTTTTTGGCAACTTCCGGACGATTTTATTCAAGGGATAGCACACCTGAAGTGAATGAGAAAATGGCGGCCACATCTAACTCCCTCAGTACCAAAAGTCTCCCCTAAGTGAATCAAGCAAGAAAAATATAGTGGGAGAAACACGTACCCAAACAGCGTAAGGACCTTTAGGAAGCAAAGGAACTCACGATTAATGGAAATGACTGAACGAAATATGTATGACGATCAACATAACCTGTTGTTTAATAATGCAGTCAACGGAATTATTTGTACCTTGTGTGTGTGAGTGTGTGAGTGTGTGGCTAGTGAGGTGGAGCAATGGGTAACTGTGTGGCCTGTTTACTGGGAATTCTCTTGGTAGTTTTACTCTAGTGCCTTCCTTTTCATATTTCGGGATTCCTCCTACCTCTTGCTGGGAAATAGGTTTAGGATGATGACCAAGATAAAATAATTAGTTTATTGAGTTATTTACTAACACAATTTGTTTATATTTATGTATTTGTTTACTTATTAACCTAATTATAATTAACCAGATATGTGTTTGCGTGTTTTGATCTTGCACAAACACTAAATAAAAATCGTACTGTAAATCAGTTTTGATTTTCATTTTGGTACTTTTCTGATTAAAATGGAATTTTTTTTTTCGCTTCAGTTTAACTTATGTGACACTTGATTCTGTTTTAAAGGTATTCGTAACAATTGTAATTACCTAAATCAGTTCTTCCCCTTGCTATGAATGCATTTTCATCCTTCACTCATGGTAACATCACGAATGTTTGTTCAGCATGAAACAACCCTTTGAAACTATCCCGAAAAAATTACCATCTCCTTGAACATATCGCTGGTACGGACACACTCAAATATTCTGTTTCAGATGACACCGTGCACCTGAGAGTTAGTGACAGGCAGAAACTAAACACTTCACGTTGATAAGCCTTTTGCTCCAGTTACGTCGTTTATATTATTATTATTTTTTTTTATGTTCCAGGCGCCTTTATTCAACGCACCAGAGTCTCTTCCAGCTGGAGAAGTTAAAGACAACCTTGCTTAACCCCTGTCATGCAAGGGGCTTTTTTTAAGTCGAATAAACCCGTCAGGAAGAAAGAAGAGTAAGCTAAGGAATACTTAATCTTCTATCTATCTATCTATTGCCAGACGCCTTAATCCCGTAAGGGATGACCACAAACAAATAGCCTCCATGTCGCCCTGTCCCCTTCCATTTCATTGCCCTGCTCCCAGCTCATCGCCCCTCTCTTATATACCTCTCCACTCATCCTTTCATCTCATCCTTGGTCTCCCTCTCCCTCTCCCCCTCCTCCATTTCACTAACATACACTCTCCTCGTCGGTCTCTCACTCTCCATCCTCTCTACATGGACAAATCACCTCATTGTGTTTCTCCTAACGCTTCCCATCACATCTACATCCACACCACAACGCTCCATCACATCCTCATTTGTCAGTCTGTCTCTCCATGTGACTCTACATGCTCCTCACAAATAACTCATTCCCACTGCTCTCTCTCTTGACTTCAGCCTCCAACAAGGTCCAAGCTTCACCTCCATACGTTAGAGTTGGTATCATAATAATGACATGTAGTAGCTTTTCACTTCCATGCTCACTTCCCTGTTTCTTATCACTGCATTCAAGGAACCGGCAACCTTTCTTCCCTGTTACACCCTTTCAAGCACTTCACCCTCTAAACTTCCATCCTTACTCATCACACTACCCTAGTAACTAAACGCACCCACAGTTTCCATTTCCTCCACATCCAACCTCACTGTACATTCACTGACTTCATTTCTCTCGAAGACCATAACTTTACTCTTCCCTACATTCACCTTTAGATTCCGTTTCTTACACACTCTCCCAAACTCATCCACCAAACCTTGCAGCTCCCCTTCGTCTTCACTTAACAACACAGTATCATCTGCAAACAACAGTACAGGGAGTTTCCAAACACGGCCATCTCTCACTGGGGCCGCTCCAACATCCACTGTCCTACCTTGTATCTCTTTTATAACCCCATCCATTTACAGACTGAACAACCATGGAGACATTACACATCCTTGTGTCAATCCAACCTTCAAATAAAAAAAAATCACTCCGTTCACTATCCACACGCACTGCAGCCTTAGCACCATCGTACATACTCTTCACTGTCTTCAACAACTTCCCATCTACTCCAAACATTCTAAATACTTTCCGCAATCTTTGTCTATCCACCCTGTCATATGCTTTCTCCAAATCCATGAAGGCCGCATACAACTTCTTTTTATTCTCTAGAAACTTTTCCACTAAAGATATTAGGATGAATATCTGATTTACACAACCTCTTCCCTTCCTAAAACCTCCCTGTTCATCTCCAACTAATTCCTCTGTTATTTCCCTAACTCTGTTAATAAGTATCCTACCATATTCTTTTCCTATTACACAAAGAAGACAAATACCCCTATGGTTACCACACCCTTCTTTTTCCTCTTTTCCTTTGTACAGGGGAATAATTATACCTGACTTCCAATCCTTCGGGACTCTACCTTCCTCCCAGGCCGAGCTCCATAACTTCCACATCCATTCTACTACTATCTCTCCCCCATGCTTCAGCATTTCACCACACACTCCATCAGTTCCAGGGGCTTTCCCCATTTTAACATTATTGCTTCCACAACTTCCATCCTACTAATTTTTCCTCTCCTCTCACATCCCTCCGTCTCCCAGCCACTTCTACTTGCAGCACATTCATTCTCTATGATCAAAAATTCCTTAAAGTGTTCTTTCCAATTGCTCACTTTTTCTCCCTTCTTCACTAGTAATCTAATATTTTTATCTTTCACTCTTCAACTAACTTCTTTGGCACCCTGTCTTACTTACTTTACATCTTTCCAGAACATTTTCTTACATTCCCTCCACTTTACACTCAAGTTCCTTCCAAATCCCTCATTCACTCTTTTCTTACTCACTCTTGCTAATCTTTTCACCCCTCTCTTCCTCTCTACATATAACTCTCTTTTCCGTCTCTCAACTTCTTCCCCGCCCCTGTTTCTCATCCATTCATTTTATGCTTTCATCTTTTGTGCCACAACCTCTCTCACCTCTTCATTGCACCATGCTGTTCCCTGCACCCTCTTTCGTCTTTTCTTCGCCCCATACATCACCTCACATACTGCACAAATTTCTTCTGTGAATATCTTGCATACACCATCCACGTTCCCCATCTGCTCCAATCCATATTGACTCAGTCGGTCCTCCACTTCCTTCTTATATTCTGCCTTTTTTCCATCCTCTTGTAACTTTTCCACCCTCCTTATATGAATTATTTCCTCCTGTCCTCCCATCCTTCTATTTCTCCATTTCAACTGGACTCTGATTCTGCAGTGTCCATTCCCCCAACCTCTATATACTCTTGCAGCCATTACACACTTTCTCATCCTTTCATCCACACACATATAATCAGTCATTGCCTTCTGTTAATTCAGTTCACCACCCACCCTTCTCATCACTCGCCACATAAACCTATGGATCATTTTGTGCCAGAAGAGGGTATTAGCTATCACCAAACCCTTCCCAGCACAAATGTCCACAAAAGCACTGCCATTCTTATCCATCTCTGCAAACACAAACCACTCACCAACTACTCCATCCACCTTCACACTCCCTACTTTTCCATTCATATCTCCAGTTAAGAACCCTCTCTCATTCCATTCAAACTTTTCCAAACTTGCTTTCACATTTGTCCAGAACTCTTCTCCCATTCTGCTTGCACGATCTTGCATTGGTGCATACACGCACGCAATCGCCCACATTTGTAGTCCAACTTTCAATCTTACCCACACTATCCTTGAGCCAACTGATCCATACTCTCTTATATTCTCCTTCCATCTGTTACTCAGAACAATACACACTCTTTCTTTTGCCCTTTCATTCTCACCTACTCCCACGGATATACCCCATGTATACTCCCATTCTCTCTCACTCTCACCTCACCATTTAGTTTCAGTTAATCCAATATATCCACTTTCGCACCTTCAAGCACCTGGACAATCTCTCTTTCTTTCTCCTCATCATTTGCACCCCGTACATTCCATGTAGATATCCGTACCATGTCCTTTGTTCAGTCCTTAGTTGTCACCTTTTGGTCAGTCCTGGTCCGAGGCTTCTTATTCGTATTTTTAGTTGTTTTCCAGGGAGGGACATTAACCCTCCACCAACCCACTTATTCACTTTTGTTGATCAGAATCCAACTGCGTATTTCTTTTTTCTTATTGATTTCTCCAGGCACTTTAATAAATACCTGTCGTACTCAATGGATCAGTGAAGTCGATAACATCCCCTTCAGTTGAAAAAACTGTGCTCACATGAATTAAAAAGCTATAAGGTAGGAAAAATACAGTATAAATGTATCACTGGAGTGCGGGTTAAAAGTCCTACTCTGTATTTTGTCACGGGTCATACAAATTTACGCACACAGGCTATCTCCCTGAATGGACTCCCGCTAGAACTGAGTATCAGATTCCCAGACAAATGACAAGTGCTTCCTGGGCGTGTTAAATGAGTGACTGTCATTGTGGTGCAGGGCAGTTACTGGCGGCCAGTCTGGGTGTGGTGCTGCTGCCTGGTGAATTGTGGTGCTGAGCAGTTACTGGTGCCAGTGTGGGCGTGGTGCTGCTGCCTGGTGGGCCATTGTGGTGCAGGGCAGTCACGTCGGAGGGCTACTGGACCTAAAAAAGTGACAGTTAATCTATGTCCAGAGTTAGACACATGGAAAAATAGACATGAGTATATTATAGCAGTCGGCTTGCACACTCCCAAAAACTGCAGACAGCTCTGCTATGCACGTTCAAGCCGTTTTTTACGGTCCAGAAAAGTATCTGCTTCGTCAGGCCAAGGAATATCACCCTGTGTTACTGGAGAAGCGACCCTTTCCCTCCCAGTATTCCATGCAGGCAAAACTGCCACACTTCATGGCAGGCTTTGGTCAATCAGTACAGTGATGCCCTTTTCATTTTATTCCGGTTACCTCCAGGCGATTCAGTTCAGCTCAAGAAAGACCTTTTTAGCAGAAGGAATTAAAACTACCATTCCTCAGGCACTTCGTTTACGATGATGACTTTTAAATTATGATCTTGTTACCACCATGCGAAAATATTATCTTAGTAATTTCGTCTGGTGGTATTAAGGTAAGGAAGGACCCGTCGTTGTAAAGGTGTTAAAATTTAAGATACCTGGAGTGGATTCAAAGAGACCGGTATTCGGATTATAGCGAGACAAGAGACGGAATGAGTCAACTCTGCGGCAAAAAGGAGATTGCAGGGAGACACGCAAGGAATGATGATAGGGAAGGCCTCTTATTCAACACTCTGGACAGGAGTTTTGTGTGGTGTATCCACGGCCTAGTCAGGGCAGTTGGTGTGTGATCCCACCATCCCCTCCCCCCCAACACAGACTAATGCCCCTTTCTCTGTCCCCCAGCTCACTACAGACAGCGAAAGGTAACAGGTCACATATAATTGGGTCAGCACATTTAATCTTGTAGAGGATGGTAGAGGCAAAGTGACAAATTCTGGAAGCCTTTATCGGTGAGTAATGGCGATTTTAGTGTCCCGAGGGTTTGGGATGCTCTTGCTGATTTATGTAGCTTCATCTAAATGAGATGAGAACGGAGGATACTGCGTCCGTCCATCTGCAACATTGTAACACCGCTGATGAAACTCTTTTTGGTTATTTATTGTTATATACCCGCGCTATCTATCGGTCGTTATAGATAGATAGATAAATAGATACCCGCGCTCGCGAAACGAGGGGGACTGTTATGTTTTGATCGATATGCGTGTGTGTGTGTGTGTGTGTGTGTGTGTGTGTGTGTGTGTGTGTGTGTGTCAGCAAACTAACTCAAACATTTTTTACCTGATTTTAGTCAAATATGGTGGAAGTGTTGAAGGTCAGCCTAATGGATCGACCTTGTATTTGAGAACAGTAAGTCAGAGGTCAAGGCCAGAGATTGATCAAAGTCTGACCTAGCAACGTCATCTTAAACAAGTATCTAATTTAGACCAAAGTTGGAGGAAGAATTGATGGATTGATGGTCAGCCAAAGATGATGTGATTCACTTCTGAGTGCAATAGGTCAAAGGGCAAGGTTGAGGGGTCACAGTAGGTCAGCTCAAACAGTGTGGATGCAGTATGGTTCAAACTGGGGGAAAGGGTCGAGCGTCAGGCATGGATAACATAATGCGATTTTTAGAGCAATGGGTCGAAGGTCAAAGAAGTAACCCACCACAGGCTCAAAGGCCTATATTACGGAGATGAGCACCACGGCAAAGCGCCTCATAACATCGGCACTTGCCTGTACCTTTTGACCCCCTCATAATGAAGAGGTTGAAGAAGGGAAAAGAATCTGCAAGTAACCACTCACATACAAAAAATCTCCTCTAAAGTGTATCGTCTGGAGATGGTCAGAATAACACAAATATTGTGTCATTTTAGTGAGGAGTTAAGAGTATATGATTAGGAGGAAGAGATAATTATTTTGAACTTAATTTTGTGATAAACATACAAGTTTCTGAATAACTGATTGAAGACTTGGCTGAGACTAAGTGCACAACTTATTTTGATATTGGAGCGCAATATTTTTGGTATAAAATACACGAGTATAATTTGTGTATATGTTGTGAAACGCACGCTGATTGATGAATAATCAAATCGATTATTGCTGATTGAGCTGGATATAATAATGATTTACCTAGAGTTTCAGTGTAATGGGTTGACGTGGATGCAGTGTACATTAATTGTATTAATCCTGCCAAATTAATTTACCCAGAACTATTTTATTTTTCTTTACTTAACACTTTTTACTTGATGCTGGGAATAATTTTGATTACCTGATGCCCTACGTTTTTGTTAGTCATGCAATGAAGAGGGAGAAGTAGCCCATATTCATTGCACTGAGTGGATGGGACAGTTTTGTTTAATTGAGGGGTTGATATGGTTAGTAGGGTTAGTGATTATGTTGCTTAGGACTATTATTTGTTTATATATATATATATATATATATATATATATATATATATATATATATATATATATATATATATATATATATATATATATATATATATATATATGTTACGGAACAGAGAAAGATAATGTAAACTTTAAGTGAGAATACTAATAATCACTACTGTCCCGTAAAGGTCCAGGTTCAAAATAAAAGAGTTAGGTAAAATTACAAGTTAAAGTTTAATGCTCAAACTAACAACAAAACATTCAGGACTCATAAGGATAATGTAATGGCAAAAAACAGGTTAAATATATAGTTAACTGCAATAGCCTCTATTAACACGAAATTAGCATGAGTAAATTTATCTAAGTCAGCCCTGTTAAAATGAGATACCAGATAATACTCAGTGAATGCCAGATATATTATTACAGATACAAAATAATATTAATGATGGCTGACAACAAGAACCTTACATAAATTACAAAAACCTTACTAGGCCCAAGAATTAACCTTATGCTACACAGTACAAGAAAAAATGCAACAACAGTTATACTCAAATTACACACAGCCGCTAGATGGTTGGAGACTTCCTGAGCACTCACAATAATAATAACTGTACAGGGGAGGACAGAGATGTGAGCAAAATGAGTAGTTCTAAGTGGCAATAATGCAGAGACTGAGCTCATTATATAGGGGCCAGCAGAGCTTGATACAACTTGTAAGAAGGACGCGCAAATGAAGCCATAGGGGACAAAGAGCTGACAATCCTGCTCTGAACAACAGAAAGGACGACTTACTCTACTATAACGGTAGAAGGGGGGACTGAGGCAGAACACGCTCGTGATCAAACATGCAGCATACTGTGCGTTAAAATTACACAAAGGATGATGAAATCATAGGCTATGTAACACCTCCCCACAAAGAAAAAGAAATTTACAAAGGAAATTTCTTATTACTCTAAAACAATCTGTCTAAAGTCTAGATAAGCAATCTGCAATAACATTTTCTTTCCCCTTGACATGTTGTATGTCTAATGAATACTCCTGAAGAAGTAGACTCCATCTTGTCAATCTCTGATTTTTATCTTTAAACTTACTAAGGAATTTCAGTGGGTTATGATTCGTATAAATGACTATGGGGTCAAAACCAGAACACAAATAAAATGAAAAATGCTGTAAACCCAAAATCAAGGCCAAAAGCTCTTTCTCAATAGTTGAGTAGTTCTTTTGAGGTGGAGTGAACTTCTTACTGTAATAAGATACAGGGTGTTCAATATCCTGATCATCCTCTTGCAGCAAAACAGCCCCAGCTCCTGTATCACTTGCATCAACAGACATCTTAAAAGGCTTAGCAAAATTTGGAGTAGCGAGCACTGGCTGACTTAATAGGATAGCTTTAAGTTTGCTGAAAGAGGATTCACAGTTATCGGTCCAGACAAATTTAACTCCCTTTTTCAGTAGGTCTGTAAGTGGTGATACAAGAATTGAAAAGTTAAGAACAAATCTCCTGTAATAACCTACCATTCCCAAAAATCTTTGTAGCTCTTTCCTACTTTTAGGTCTGGGAAGATCACTTATAACCTGAACCCTAGCTCCTGGTGGTGCAACATGTCCATCACCAATTACATACCTAAGGTACTGAATTTTAGCTTGACCAAACTCACACTTTGATAAATTAGCTACAAGATTAACATGAACCAAACGCTCAAGAAATTTACTGACATGGCATAGGTGATCTTTCCAGTTGTCACTGAAGATTAATACATCATCAATATAAACAACACACCCTGCCAAACCCTCTGTTACAACATTCATGAGCTTCTGAAAAGTGGTTGGTGCATTCTTCATACCATATGGCATTACAGAACATGCAAAAGTCTTTCCTAGTGTTACAAAACATGAGATCTCCCTAGCACGTTCAGTCATAGGTACTTGCCAGTATCCCTTTAACAAATCAAACTTACTTATGTACCTAGCCTTTCCGATCTTGTCTATGCAATCTTCCACACGAGGGAGAGGGTAAGTGTCTGTTTTGGTTATCTGATTAACACGTCTGTAGTCAATGCAAAGCCGCTGTGACCCACCTGGCTTAGGGACTAGAGTGACAGGAAAACTCCACTCGCTCTGACAGGGTTCAATCATCTTGTGGTCCAACAGGTAGCCAAGCTCCTTCTGGATGAGAGGAACTTTCACTGGGTTCACACGGTAAGAAGGCAGTTTAATTGGCTTTGCGTCTCCAACATCGACATCATGCATCAACACAGTGGTTCTTCCTGGAGTGGCACGGAACACTTGCGGGTACTCCTGCAGTAATGCCGAAAACTCGTGCCTTTCCTCGGGAGCTACATGAGAAAGCTTAGTCTGGAGATCATTCATGATATCAGGATTCTTCCCCAAACTATCACTCAGGCTCATACTGCATGGGAGAGCTTCACTTGCAGACTCGGGTGGAACAGCTACAGTGCAGACTGGATTATTTTCGTCCCGCCTGTGATATAACTTTAGCATGTTGATGTGACATAGTTGCTTGTTCTTTCTACGATCTGGTGTGGCGATGACATAGTTGACATCACTGAGTTTCTTCTCCACGAAATAAGGACCACTAAACTTGGCTTGAAGAGGTTGCCCATGAACTGGTAGCAGAATCAAAACCTGATCTGGCTGAAAGTGGCGTAACCTGGACTTCTTATCATACCAAGTTTTCATCTTCTCCTGAGCAGCTCCTAAATTCTCTCTCGCCAGCTGTAAAGCAGTGGACAGCCGTTCTTTGAACTTCATCACATACTCCAGCAGGTTGACGTCATCTTCCTCCGACAGCCAGCATTCCTTGAGTAACTTAAGGGGTCTCTTACTTCATGGCCAAACAGTAGTTCAAAAGGTGAGAAGCCCAGTGATTCATTTGGAGATTCTCTTGCGGCAAATACAACAAATGGAAGACCTTTGTCCCAGTCTTTCTGATGTTCCAAACAGTATTTCTTGAGCATCGATTTGAGTGTTTGATGATATCTCTCCAACGCTCCTTGGGTCTGGGGATGGTAAGCTGAAGACGTGATCTGGGTGATGCCCAACTCTTTCAGAGACTGCTTGAAAACGTTTGACATGAAATTACTTCCCCGGTCTGACTGTACCTCCTTGGGCAGACCAAACTTTGTGAAGAACCCTAGCATTTCCTTAACCACGTTCTTTGCTGAGATATTTCTAAGTGGAATGGCTTCAGGATAACGAGCAGCCATATCAATCAGGGTCAACACATAAGAAAATCCTGAAGAAGTCTTAGGAAGAGGGCCCACAATATCCACCAACACACGGGTGAATGGCGCCTCAAAAGGAGGAATGGGAACTAGAGGTGCAACCTTTTCAGTCTGATTACACTTCCCCACAACTTGACAGGTGTGACAAGACTTACAATACCAGGAAACATCCCTGAAGATACCTGGCCAGTAGAAGTGTTTCAAAATGCGTGCCACAGTCTTCCTCACTCCAAGGTGTCCTGCCAAACTGGAATCATGAGCCACTCTAATGATATCCTGCCTACAAACACGAGGGATGACAACTTGATGTACAACCTCCCATTCACAGTCGGCTGATGCTGTTGGGGGTCTCCACTTCCTCATAAGTACTCTTGACTTTATATAATAACAAGTAGAAGCACCGGCTGACTCTTCCTCACTGCAAGCAGAGTTAGCTAGACCTTTCAACTCAGGGTCAGCAACCTGCAACTCAACCAACTCTTGACGAGACAAATTATCAACACTACGGGGTACTGCCTCATCTGGTGAGTGGTCCAAATTAGCAAGAAAAGTGTCAGCTAGGATAACATCATCATCATCATTATCCTCTAAATCACCAGTAACTTTAGACTTAGCCTTAGTGACAGCACATGCAGGGAACACATCAGGGACATCACAATCCTGGGTCGCAGCCACTGGTTCACTAGACAACTGAGGAGCTGGACACACTTGACTTCCACCGATATCATTTCCAAGTAAGAAAGTTACACCTGACATTGGGAGTGTCTCAACCAACCCAACCATAACGGAACCATTAACAAAACCAGACTCTAAATTCACTCTGCACAGAGGGACAGAGAAGTAATTATTCCCTACACCTTGTAAGATTACAGTTTCATCAGAGGAATTAACATTAGAGCCTAGAACACTGGTCAGCATAAGGGATTGGCAAGCACCTGTATCACGATATATTTTAACTGATTTCCTGTCATTACTGTCCAGAGGACTGACAAAACCATCAGACAGGAAATTAGCACATGAACTCTTGAGAGTGTCACCCACGTTACTGCTCAAAAGAGGAGCTCCATCATGAGAATTTAAGTTACCCCTCAAACCAGGTTCAGTTAACTCAGTTAAAGAATTCTGGGAACTCTCAAGAGTGGACACTAGACCAATTGACTGAATATTTAAAGACTCCTTTTTGTTCACATCACGCTGTCTCCTGAAACATATCTCCGTAGTATGACCAAGCTTACTACAATATGTACATTTACTTTTCTGAAATCTAGAGGTGAAGCTGGTATTTACTTCCTGAGAAACATCATCTTTATTCTCATTCCTGTTACCTGTACTCTGAGTAGAGGCAACGTACTTACTCTCAGCTTTTCTTTTTCCTCTAGAATATCTCTTGTGAGTGAGAACATATTCATCAGCTAAAACTGCAGCATCAGACAAATTATCTATTCTTTTCTCATCAAGATATAGGCTTACATCTTTATAAATACACTTCTTGAAGTCCTCCAGCAAAATCATCTGCTTAAATTTACCAAAATCAGAATCCACATTCTTAGAATTTAACCACTGCTCTAACAGATCTTCTTTGATTTTTGCATACTCAACATGGGATTGCTTATCTTGCTTGTCCTAAATTTTACTCTATAGGCTTCAGGAACAAGCTCATAGGCCTTAAGAATCAAGCTCTTAACTACATCATAATTATCAGATTGATCCTGAGGCAAAGATGCATAAGTTACTTGAGCTTTACCGGTGAGAACAGTTTGAAGGAGTACTGGCCAATACTTTTTGGGCCAATTAAAACCTGTAGCTACCCTCTCAAACAACTGAAAATACTTTGTTAAATCAGATTCATTAAAAGGAGGGACAAGTTTAACATTTTTAGCCACATCAAAATCATCAGAGCTAAATGATCCAGTTCCACCTTGTTTCATGCGATACTCATGGTTTGCCTGAATCCTGGCAAGTTCAATTTGTGCCTGTATCTGTGCCTCCTGAATACGAGCCTGAGACTCCGCCTCCTTAACATTTGCCTGAAATTCAGCCTCCTGAATACGAGCCTGAGACTCCGCCTGCTTAGCATTTGCCTGAAATTCAGCTTCTTTAGCACGAGCCTCCTGTAGAGCTAGCTGTAACTTAGCTAATTCAATCTGCGTTTGCTCTTTTGGAGGAGTTACATTAAACAAGCTTTTATTAATCATGCCAACAATTTGATCTTTAGAATGATGAGAGTGAACTGCAATTCCCAATTGTTGAGCAACAAACTTAAGTTCATTCTTTGTTCTGTTTTCTACATCACACACTGTTTGCACATTTGACAAAAAATCTTTGGCTTCATCAAGTGTAGTAATAGTAGACATCATGAATAAATCACAGTCACAAAATATCAAGCAATATCCTTATGATAATATCCTGAATATCCTGATATGAGGTCGCCAAATTTATGTTACGGAACAGAGAAAGATAATGTACACTTTAAGTGAGAATACTAATAATCACTCCTGTCCCGTAATGGTCCAGGTTCAAAATAAAAAGAGTTAGGTAAAATTACAAGTTAAAGTTTAATGCTCAAACTAACAACAAAACATTCAGGACTCATAAGGATAATGTAATGGCAAAAAGCAGGTTAAATATATAGTTAACTGCAATAGCCTCTATTAACACGAAATTAGCATGAGTAAATTTATCTAAGTCAGCCCTGTTAAAATGAGATACCAGATAATACTCAGTGAATGCCAGATATATTATTACAGATACAAAATAATATTAATGATGGCTGACAACAAGAACCTTACATAAATTACAAAAACCTTACTAGGCCCAAGAATTAACCTTATGCTACACAGTACAAGAAAAAATGCAACAACAGTTATACTCAAATTACACACAGCTGCTAGATGGTTTGAGACTTCCTGAGCACTCACAATAACAATAACTGTATAGGGGAGGACAGAGATGTGAGCAAAAGGAGGAGTAGATCTAAGTGGCAATAATGCAGAGACTGAGCTCATTATATAGGGGCCAGCAGAGCTTGATACAACTTGTAAGAAGGACGCGCAAATGAAGCCATAGGGGACAAAGAGCTGACAATCCTGCTCTGAACAACAGAAAGGACGACTTACTCTAATATAACGGTAGAAGGGGGGACTGAGGCAGAACACGCTCGTGATCAAACATGCAGCATACTGTGCGTTAAAATTACACAAAGGATGATGAAATCATAGGATATATATATATATATATATATATATATATATATATATATATATATATATATATATATTGTGTGTGTATGTGTGTGTGTCAACAGTTCCATTTTGATCGATGACTGCATTTGCGGTCCCGTTTTACTACTAAAGTTGGGTGCTGGTCAAACATGAAGGATGCTGCGGTAAATATGCACAGCTATCCACCGTAGAGGTTGACGTCCAGCGCGTTTCGGTTTTCATGATTTTTTCTTTTAATGCAAGGAAGAAGGAACCAAATGCAAGAAACCATTTGATCACATTAACCTCTTTTGTAGTTTAGCCATCGCCAGATGATTTTACTCAGGTAACAGAGCGCCCGCTAAGTTATGAAATGATTATTGAAGGCAATGTGCGCCACTCAGTTTCGAAAACTGTTTGGTTTATTTAAAATGTTTTTGGTTCATTATTATTTTGTTTTGTTTTTTTATTAATCTAACGGTGATAAGAATATAACTGAAAGTTACTTTAATAACGAAGATGATCAACTCTCTGGGGATGAACGGAGAATTTGGGAATATAGTCTACTTTACCTCGAACGATTTTATCCATTTCAGAGACACACGGCAGTCCCACAGACAAGCTTGGTGGACTGAGTGGCTGTTTGGTATTTCCTAATGAATGTGTGAGCTCAGGTGGTGTTTGGTTGTGGCAACTTGAACAGAAGATGCGTTAATTTTCTTCAACTCGTACATATAGTTTGAAAAACTGGTATTAGTAATAGATATCAACTTCCCTTAGGTTCAGTAGGCTGAACCGATTTTTTTGTTCTTTAGATGTGGAAGCATCTCCGTTAGTGGCTCTGTCCGCTTTGGAAACGAGCTGCCTCGCTTCCATAGACTTTACCGACTTCAGCAAAGCTCCTCATATGCCCCTGTAGCTTCCGCTTCATCACCGTAGGCTTTTGTGACTTTGGCAAAGTATCGTATTTCGGCAATGAAGTTCCATCATTTGTCTAGTGCGTTTGTACCTGTTCAACCCTGCACAGCCGCTGAATGTCTAGGGTCCTTTTCCGCCCATGTGTAGGGTACATTTGCCACGTGCCTCTTCATGGGGGGGGGGGGAGAAGGAAGTCTTAACATACATCACATAAAAACAGGATGACATCAAAGGCTTTCCGTTTCAGTTCCCTTCGTCCTACTGACTCCCTTCAGACTCCTCTCTAATGGTGAACCGAGATAACTGAGAGCGAGAATACTTGGGAAGGGAAGGGCAGGGATCTGTAGGAAGACAGCAATGAAAGGGAGCTGTCTTCGTTTCTATTTGCTGATGATCCAGTGTCATGAGAGTTAAGGAGTGAAAGGTGGCGGGTAAGGTGGAGGAAATTAGTGTTGTGAGTGAAATGTAATATAAGTTTGTGTTCTAAAGAGGCGCGTTTTGAGTTACTGGGTGTTAACTAAATGATGCAGAAACAAATAATATGATGGTATTTATGTATTCAGGCAACGCAGTGAACGAAGACGGTAGTATAGGGCATGAACCAGCGAAAGGAGTGCAACAAGACAGGAGTGTGGTAGGGGAATTTAGTGTAGTAACAAGAAACAGGAATGTAAGAGTGAATATAAAGAACCAGTTTGATGAGAGAGTACAGTATTAGTTTCAATATAAACCCCGTTTATCAGATATGGTCCATTTATGCATATATTCTTTTTACCGCCAGATGTTGTTATTCACTTTGTGAAAGACATCTCGTATTGATGGAATTATTGAAGGTACTTCTAATTCACCCGGTTCGAAAAGTCGTTATAACCTTGTTTTCCCTCAGCTTTTGAACCAGTCGTGGCATATCATACCATTTTGATATTGTCATGAAAATTGCCTTCCGGTTGTACCTGTCACTTTCCAAAAGAAGAGCCAGATGCAGCCGGAAAAGGCCGAAAATGCAACCCTGCTCTCTCAGACATGTTCCACATCTGTGGTGTGAACGACTTTCTTGATTATATTATTACACGTAACGCTATGCGATGTTATTTTGCTGAATGAATTTAGGAACCTAAAATTGTCAAGGAAACTTAAGATAATTAGGTAAATGTGGAGTAAAATTATGGAGGTATAAATATGAGAACGTGTAATATCTCCAGCATAAGAGTGAATATGATTTCTGATCACTTCAGTACAAAAGACATCCCAAAGAAAAATAAAAGCTGAAAAAAAAAAAAGACGCTTGCTAACTTTACCACAAACAGTACCACCATGAGCCTGATCTGGCATGAACTCAAAGGACACTCCCCGCCTCACCTCAGCCTCTCAGCCGCCTCAAAGACCCAGACACATTTTCACGTGTGCCAGTCTGGCGTGCGGCTCATAATGCAGCACCGAGGCAGACAGACGGGGGAGGCGAGGGGGTCAGTGCTGTTTGTGCTGCCTCATTTACCTGGCATGAGGACCTACTTTATTACACGATGACTTGTTTATTTGACCTGGAGACTTTTATTTTCTACCATTCACGATGATTAACTATCTGTTCATGGTGATATTTTTTTCTGGTTGCTTTCGTGCTTAGTGACGTGTTTATTTTGTTTTATGATTTATTTTCTTAGTACGGTAAATTATATGATTTTCATGGTATTTTTGTGGTTACTGACTTTTCATGGTATCTTACCTGTTTTCCATATTGACGTATTTTAAACATGTAATTGAATTTGTCTCATAATCTTGACATAATTCCAAAACAGAGTAACGTGGCAGAGGTCAGTGAACTTATGGATATTCATATATATTTTGCTCACTTTACCCCCACCTCCTTTCTGTTGTGAAATTGCTCTACATCATCTGTCTGATCGCCACGTTGGAAGGTTGAAAGAATGGCTGGATGGAGCTAAAATCCCTCCTGCTAATTGATCTTGATTGTCCATAACTACCACCACCACCACCACCACCACCACTCCTGCCCAGTGAGTTTTCGGAAGGGGTGAATTAAGCAGAACTGGAGAGTTTCGTAGTGGTGATTTTGGTGGTGATGGTAGGTAATGTTGGTGGTGGAAATTTGGGTATTAGTAGTGGTGATGGTGTCGGTGGAATACTGGTGATGGTGGTGTTGGTGGTAATGGTGGTAGTAACATATATGGTCGTAGCAAAGGTAGCGATGGTAGGGAGGTAGCTGTTATAATGGTAGGGGATCAGTTTGGTGTTAGTGGTTATGATAATGTTAGTGGTGGCAGTGTTGATGGTTGTAGTGGTGGTGGTAGTCGTGGTGGAGGGGGGGGTTCAGTTTTTTGGTAGTGGGCTGGTAGTGTCAGTGATGGTAGTGCTGGTGGTTGTATTGATGGTAGTAGTGGTCGTGGCTGCAGTAGGTAGCAGTGGTGGTAATGCTTGGGGTGGTTGTGGTGGAGGATGGGCTGTGATTGTAAAGCAGATTTTGACGCGTTGCTCCCAAGTCTTTGTGCATAAATAATAATGTGTGTGTTGCGAGGTGTTGAGAGAGAGAGGGACCATGAAAGGGGTGAAGTTATGTGGAGGTGAGAGAGAGAGAGAGAGAGAGAGAGAGAGAGAGAGAGAGAGAGAGAGAGAGAGAGAGAGAGAGAGAGAGGAGGCGATGTGATGATCTGAAGGAACAGCGCGAAGAGGTGGAAGAAGCGGGAAAAGAGAGAAGCATATTAACTCTGTCACGGTGGATACATCTCTAATTCTTTATTTCAGGTATATAACACCTGACTATTATTCACCTGAGACAGAGTAGTAGAAGCCTGAGAATGTTAATATTGTAACAATTAACCCTTGTGGTTCAGACATATCTAGTCCTGTATTGCAGGTGAAGATATACGATGTTATTTAAACAAGAGTGAGTCGCAGAAGTGGAAGTGTTAACGTTTTCACTGCTGTTGGTATATTTGGTTGATTTATTGAGATTTACACCGGAAGATTATGTTTAACTGTGATTAATCCTGGCCGTATGAGGCTGCACATGCTGTCTCGAGTAACCTTTTTTCTTCTCTTCATGTAATATGGAATGATATTTAGGACAGCAGCTGACAATTTGGAAAGATAAGTGAAAATAGAGGACAGGGAATGGACACGAAGCATATAAAGAGTGGAGAGAAAAGTGTTTTCAGAGGAAAGTGTAAAGAGAATACCGGTACGAAAGAGAAACTTGAAGCATCGCGAAACATCGTAAACGTGAAAGAGAATAAGTAGACGTAGGAACAAATAACGAAGGTTTGAGACGAGAAACAGAGGTATGAAGTTCAGCAAGGAAACAGTAAAGAATGGAGGGAAATATCAGATGAGAAAGAAGAGGAGTGAATGTAGTGAGGCAAGAATAAGACAGAGAGTGCTCTCATGGAGAGGTGATGGAGAGTGATGGAGCCTTGCATTGGCAAAATTATTGGTAATAGTCTTCCTTTCACTTTTGTCCTCCGCTCCACACAGCCCTCTCTCCCCTTCTTTTTTATTAACCCTCTTTCACTCCACTCTAATTCTTGCTACTCCACCCACTCTCCACCTCTCCTCTACCACCCCATCTCCCTCTCACTTCCCCCTCATTTCCGGCACCACACCCCTCTCCCCCTTGCCTTCACCACCCCTCATCTACCCGAATCCCCATCTCTCCCTCTACTGTTCCTCCTCCATCCCATTCCGTATCTTTTGATCACCTCCATTACCCTACCACCACCACCACTCTTATCTCTCCATCTCCACCACTCTGCCTCCTCCTCACCCCTCTGTCCGTCGCACCTTCATCCTTTCCTCATCACTCTACCTCCACCCCTCTCCTTCCCTCTCCATCACCTCCACCACCCCTCCTCCACCCAAACTCATTTTTCTCTCGCCATCACTTCCATCATCTGTGCATTCATCGCTTTCTTGGAACGCATCTTCACATCACCAAACTTAATGTTTCCCTCTTGCACTTAATTATCTCTCTCTCTCTCTCTCTCTCTCTCTCTCTCTCTCTCTCTCTCTCAGCGTGTGTATAAATGCATGACCTGACCTGCAGTAAAGCCGCCACACTGGCTAATTACACTACTAGCCAACCACAGGTCACATTTAGGCCAATATCTCCTTGGTCTCATAGGCAGCTTATGAGGAAGTATTTGTACTGGTGAGTATTCTCATGTTTCTGGGTCTTATACCCGATGGAACAAACATTAGTTTAAGGATTGTAATTTCCTGAAAATATTCCCCCTCTAATAACATCATTACCTCCGCCAAGGAGGTTATGTTTTCACCCCTGTCCGTTTGTTTGTTGGTTGGTTGGTTGGATTTTGAGCAAGATTACACAAAAAACTACTGGACGGATTTCCACGAAACTTGGTAGAAGAATGGGCATTGGCTCAGAATACACTCCATTAAATTTTGGTGCGGATCCAGATAAAGGTGCGGATCCAGGATTTTTTTTTTTTTTTTTCACTTTCTTTAACATTGCGAGATAGGGCATTGGCGGAGGTATGTGCTCTACTGAGTGCCATTCTAGTTTCAGTATTGAATTAGAAATCCCCAGCATTGATGGTTCGGTGTTAGCATCCAAGCAGTGACATGTAAGGGCGTGTGAGGCAGTCTGTCAGTGACGCGCTGAAGGACTACTGAGCATCTGGGATTGGACTATCTAGTTTATGCTTCGTCTAATCCCATATTCTCTTTGATCTATTTGCATGGTGTGTCTCAACCCCACCTTAATGTGTGTCCATCACCGCACTCAGGTATTCTCACACATTTCTCTGCACACATCCATACCTTAGCAGTCTGCCCGTATGCCTTACCTTATTAACAATTAATGGTCCTCTTAATTTTACACACTATGCTGTATCCCTCACTGTGATATCACACGTCCATCTCACCATTCTTATTTTATTACTCTTAAGAAGGCGATTATCTTCATCAACCATAAACGCACGTGTCACGAATCAAATTCGCGACATTTCCCTTTTGTGAGAAATCACGAACTATTAGTGGAAAACTCACTGTGTATCGCTCAATTAACCGTTTCTCTCTCCATTTCGGTGGTATACTTTTCAAAACATTCGTCACTGTTTCAAAAGTGACCGATCTAATGCACGTCACTAAGTGCTCTACTGAGCGATACTATTGTTTCTTTACTGTTCGCCCCTGCTTGCCTCAACCGTTAGCCACGCCTTCTTCCGGTGGCTTGTGCGTCCTACCCATACATCGTATTTGAATGCAGAGTCCAGTGTTTGTTGTGACGGAGAGAGGTTCTGTGCTCCAGAAGTGAGAGAGATGAGAGGTCAGCTAGCACCCAGACTCCACTAGACTACAGTTCTCCAGACTCCCACCCTTCGTTGGTGATACACCGGATTCATTGACCAGTATTTCTTTTCGTTTTTCCTAGACTTAAGAGCTTAGTTAAGGTGTTTTTCCTAGGCGTAAGAATTTAGCTTTTGAGTGAGTGAGTGAGTGCGATCTCATTAATTTGATTTTGAAATGTAACGTTAAATTTTTGTAATCAATAAATTTAACAGTTCTTTTTCTTGAGCTTAATGTAATGTAAACTCTTGTTTCATTTCTCTGCAGTTAAGCTTATTTCTCTTATAGCTCCTAGCTTGCATAAACGTTTGCCATTCATAACTGGTACTTAGGCCAGTCTTGTGTATTAAGCTTAAAATCCGTTGTGCCTCCTAGGAGTTAAGCATCAGCAAGAACCTGATACTATTATTAGTATTAGTTATTTATTGTCAGGGGTGAAGTAACTTTCTCCAGAGGCTAACAGTACTAATAAACAGCAATTGAGTAATAAGTCTCTGCTGTGTACTGTTGAGAAAGTTTATAAATTCTCGTTCTTAGAGAATCGTACAAAGCAAGCCAGTGTAAAGTAATCGTTGCTTGATTTAGCAAGACAATCATTGTCCCTGCTCTTCAATATTATTGGACATTATTATCATTTAAATAATATAAGCATTTATTTTAAAAAACTCCGTGACAGCACGCCTTTCACTGCCCACAGAGCCTGACATTTCTCACACATGAACGACATCATTTGCCTCTGTCATAAAAGGAAAGTCATTTCATTGTCAAGGCCTTTCATTGTCGGTAGGAACAGTTTTCTAAAGCACCTTCAGTCAGTTCTAACTATTGCAGCTGAGCATGCCTTTGGTCTACCTGCCTCACTAATCATATCACCCAAATAGCAAAACTGTGCCACACTCTCATGAGCCACATTCCCAACGGTACTCATCATCAGCCTTGGATAGACCAATAGAATATTCTGGTCAACTCTTAATTCTTTCAATAATAACTTTAACAAGTCATCTTCCATTCCCCCACTAAAATCTTCAGATGGCGACATTACAAATGACCCACGTGGGAAAGCAGATATCTTTGCCAGTACCTTTGCCAGAAACTCTACCATAGACGATACCAGCCAGAATGTCCCAGTACTGGAACTTGATTCTCCCGAAATGGCCCCACTTAAAGTACAGACAAGATATGCAAAATCCATCCTAGACAATTTACCTACCAACAAAGCTCCAGGCCTAGATGGAATTCCGCCAATTGTTTTGAAAAGGTGTTCCCCTGAACTTGCCTCTGTCCTAGCTAAATTATTTAGACTATGCATACGTGCTTCTTTATTCCCAAATTCATGGAAAGAAGCCAATATCCACCCAGTTCCGAAGAAAAGGAGTTCGTCTGACCCCTCCAGTTACAGACAAAAAGCTGTCACATCTTCTCTTGGTAAGGTATTTGAAACTTTAATTAATAAGCACATTGTTAAACATCGTGAATCCAACAACTTAATTAATGATAGACAATATGGTTTTCGCCACGAAAGATCCACCACTGACATACTCAATCTCTTAACTCATACCATCCATCAATCAGTTGATCTTTTTGGAGAAACTCATGCAGTAGCTCTTGATATCTCTAAAGCTTTCAACAGAGTATGGCACCGTTCCCAGCTGTCCAAATTCCCTTGCTATGGACTAACGTCTTTTGTTCCTTTGATTTCTTCATATCTTAGTGACAGGAAAATAAGAGTAAAAGTAGATGATGTATATTCGAATTTCCACTCAACGCCGGCGTGCCGCAGGGATCAGTTCTGGTGCCAACCCTATTTCTGGTTCATATTAATGATCTCTTATCTGTCACCCACAATCCCATTCACTCATATGCAGATGACTCAGCACTACATAGTTCATTCACACTCAGACATCCATTTACAAAGTCTAATATCTCTACCTCTCAACTCAGTACAGCCATCTCCATAAATCAAGATCTATCTACAGTCAGTGAATGGGGACAAAACAACCTTGTCTCTTTTAATGCTGGTAAAACTAAATATATACAGTTTACTAATAGACAGATATTCCCAGATTCGTACATTACCTTCAGTGCTACTAATATTCCCATCTCCAAAAGTATTGAAATTCTTGGCGTCTCACTTAACAGTGCCCTCAGCTGGACCTCTCATGTCAGATCACTTGCTAAAACCGCCTCAAAGAAACTTCGATTACTGTACAGAGTCCGTAACTTCTTCGCTGATGAGCAGTTAGCTATAATTTATAAGAGTCATGTGCGCTCTCAGCTTGAATATTGCTCACCCTTGTGGAATGGTTGTGGAGAGGATGCATTAAGACAACTAGACAAAATTCAGAATAAAGCTGTTAGAATCATTAACAACCCTGCCATTACATATAAACTTCCTCCCCTGCAAGTAAGAAGGAATGTTGCCTCCCTTGCATTATTTTACAGATATTTTTTTGGCAAATGCTCAAACAAAGTTGTGTCCATGGTGCCACCTCTTCATGCCTTCCTTCGTGCTACACGGGGATCTGGTAGCGCTCATGACTGGAATGTCACTCAGCCATATTGCAGAACTACCGCCTATCAGAATTCTTTCATTCCCCGAACTGCATCTCTCTGGAACTTGCATCCCCAGAGTTGTTTCCCTCCAAATTTCAACCCACAGCTGTTCAAGTCTAACTGTTACAGATATTTTATGAACAGAGGACACCGGTAATCTGGTGTATGGATTATTTTTTTTACTCGTTTTTTTTTTCCTTCCTCCGTTCTGTTATTTATAAAAAAAAAGAAAAAAGAAACACGATTCTCTTTGCATATTACATGTTTAAGCGGGAATACATTGCAGAACACCTACTACACCGCTGCATGTCTCATGTAACCATGATCCTCATCCACACCCCAACATAACACCCTCACATGTATTTTCACAACACAGTTTATTTTCTAAAACACCCTCAACTTTTTCCACAGTACCTCCTCATCCCTCCCTGTTTTTCCCCTTCCAACAAATCCCTCTTTTCTCTCCCCTCTTCTTCCTTTTCGTGCAATTTCTTGTTCTGGCTCCCACGTCCACACCAGTATTAAATATTCTCACACACCCACATAAATTTACACAGCAAATTCTATTTCCTGATTCCCCCCCAGATTCTTCCATAATTCCCTCTTCTGTCTCTCTTTCCCTGATTCTTTCCTCCGTTTCTCACAAAATTCTCTCCTCCTCTTCCCTCCATTACTCACATCTCCCTTTCCCACCCCCTCATCCACACCTTCACATATTCCCACACCTCCATATAAATGTTTACAATAATTCACATCCCTGTTGCCCCTCAGATTTGCCCGTTTGGGAATGGTGACACGCTGTTCTTTAAAACACATCTGAGGGTTTTTCAGCCTGTCACTCTTCACTGTGAAACATGAATTCTGTGTCAAACCCTTTATTTTACCACGAGGAATGACAAGGTGATTGTTTCTCTCTCTCTCTCTCTCTCTTTGCTTTCCCATTTCATACATTCTTCTCTCTCAGTCTTTCGCTTCTTTCCTATCACCCAATACTGTACTGCTTATGTATTCTAAATCCAGTCCCAGGCCTAGCCTGACTCTGCCTGTAGAGAAGCCGAAGAAAAAAAATTTGATCTAAGTGGAAGAGGGCAGGGAAATACGGCAGGGTATGGAGAATGATTGAGATACAGAGGAAGGAAGATGGGGAAAAATGATGGGGCATTCTGAATGGTTGAAGAGAGATGAAGAAGTTTTGGAGTGAGGTGCAGTGCTAGCGTAGGGTGAGGGTGAGGGGGAGTAGTTGTAGATGAATAAGATGACAATTGTCTTAATTAACAATGATGATGGTGCTGATGATTGATGATGGTAAATGTGATGGTAATGCTGGCAACCATGATAACTTATGAAAACGGGAAGAGTGCCATAGGGTGAGTAGTTGTAGATGAATGAGATGGCAATTGCCTTAATGAACAGTGATGATGGTGCTGATGATTGATGATGGTAGATGTGATGGTGATGCTGGCAACTGTGATAACTTATGAAAACGGGAAGAGTGCCATACACTTCCCCCTTCATCCACTCATTCAAACCATCAAACCACCTACTGCATCTGCCCTCCTATTTACATATTTGTTTACCTACTTACCTGCCTACCCACCTATCTATCATCGCACCAGCCTGTGTACCTACGTATCCATCCACCAGATCGCCTTCCTCCCCACGCGTTACCCATTCACATCGCACTGTATCTCCAACTCACCCATCGACCCACCCACACACAACCCTACGCCCAGTTAGTTGTTCATCAGCCTGCCAACCCACGCAACTACCCAGCCACCCGCCACCCACGTGCCCTCCCACTTTACCCACGCATCTGTTCCCCCATCCACCCATCCTCCACTCACCCAGCCACCTACACGCCGTCTCACCCACCCACCCCGCCACCCACACTCCGTGTCACCCACCCACCCCGCCACCCACACACCGTCTCACCCACCCACCCAAGCACCCATCCATCCTGCCACCCACCTACCCTGCCAGACCACCAGCAGTACAACACACCTCATCGCTGGTGTATTTATTGGCAGCACTTTTAGGTGGCTGTCGTGTTAGGGGTAACTGTAGAGCCGTCACATACACTGGCCCCGTCAGTTGTAGTTAATTAAACTGTTAAGGGGTCATGATGTCATATCTAGGAATTTATTGCATTATTGAAAAGTATTGCATGACACGCGGGTATATAGTCATCATAGCACACACACACACACACACACACACACACACACACACACACACACACACACACACACAGAACTCTTACAGTTAAAACTTCTATCTATCTACTTATAGCCCGACGCCCTAATCCCGCAAAGGGTGGCCGCAGACAAAACACCTCCAAGTCGCTCTGTCACCCACCATTTGATTACCCTCCCCCCAACTCACCCCCCCCTCCCTCATATACCTCTCAACTCCATCCCTCCACCTCATCCTCGGTCTACCTCTCCCTCTCCCTCCCTCCACCTCACCTACATACACCCTCTTAGTCAGTCTTTCATTCTCCATTCTCTTCACATGTCCAAACCACCTCAGTGTATTTCTCCTAATCTTCTCAACCACATCCACATCCACCCCACAGCGTTCCTTCACTTCTTCATTCGTCAACCTGTCCCTCCACGTCACATCACATGCTCCTCTCAAGTAACTCATTTCCACTGCTCTCACTCTTGACTTGTTCCCCTCTTGCAATGTCCATGCCTCGCTTCCATACGTCAGGGTAGGGATCACAATACTATCATGCAGTAACTTCTTAACTTCCATATTCAGTTGCAGATATTGCTATAAGCTGCTTAAATAACCTACAAGATAATACTGGCATACATGGATACGTCTATACTTGTAGCGTGAAAGTGGTAGTGAGTCTCGCAGATTGGATAAAGTACGACTCCTACAGTTATGCACAAAAACTTTATGTGCGTATATGTGCTCGTGTGTACAGTACTTGTGTGTGACTATGTGTAGAGTAAAACCAACATGTCAGTACATACCGTCATTGTCATTAACCTCCGTCAGTATGCAGCACAGAGCCAAGGACACAGCCTCATTGTTGCACTCTTCGTGACTCACACATTCTCTAAAACACCAGTAATGCTGATCAAGCTGTTCTTTGCATCAAGGCAGCTCTTTTGCTTGACGTTTCACACACTGCTTTTCTAGTTTTAATGAAGCACAGAAATAACGCTTTTGAAGCACAGATTAACTGAGCTTACATATAAAAAAAATAAATTAGAATTAAATTAACGGAGCCTACTTACCTTGATGTTCAGCGTTGTATTGATTTTGTGTTGACCGAAAAAACATTTGACTTATTTATATGGTTGTTGTTGTTGTTGTTGTTGTTCTTTTTCTTCTTCTTCTTCTTTTTCTTCTTCTTCTTCTTCTTCTTCTTCTTTTTTTTTTCTTCTTCTTCTTCATCATCATCATCATCATCATCATCATCATCATCATCATCATCATCATCTTCTTCTTCTTCTTCTTCTTCTTCATCTTCTTCTTCTTCTTCCATTTTCTCATTTTCCAGTCCGTCATGCTTTAGTCTCTTTCTGAATGTCAGGTAAAATCTCTCTCCTTCTCTTCCTTTCATTAATTCCACCTCCTAACCCCTGCCCCCAAACCCAGCTCCTCTCCCAACTCACATCTTCCCCCCCACATGGTACTTGCCTCCTCCTCTCTCCCTGCCCCTCCCTCTCCCCCTCCACACCTCCGCCTCAGGGCAAGGATAACATTTAAGTGCATGCAAATTTGTCCACCAGACTCTGATACACCCTCGCCCGAAATGCCAAGCGTTCCGACATAATATTTTACCGCCAACAGGCGCAAGGTTTACACTTTATGCAGCCTGAGGTGTCATGGTGGTGTATATTGTAAATCTTGTGAAGTTTGGAGATATTTTACAACTGTTAGTAAGTGTAGGTATTGAACGTAATATTTAACTTATATGTACAGTATGTCAACGTATACACTGAAGATAATTTTGTATTGTTTTATATTATATTATATCTATCTATCTATCTATATCTATCTATCTATCTATATCTATCTATCTATCTATCTATCTTATCTATCTATCTATCTATCTATCTATATATATATATATATATATATACTGTATAGATATAGACATAGATATATATCTTGATCTGTCTATCTATCTATATCTCTGTCTCTCCCTGTCTATCTATCTATCTATCTATCTATATTTCTAGATAGATAGATAGATAGATATAGATACAGATAAAGATATATTTATCAAGACGCCTTAACCCCGAAAGGGGTGGCCACAAATAAATCGCCTCCTTGTCGCCTTGAATATGATAGAGGTAATATTGTACCGCTGTACGAGTATGTAACCTATAAATGTGCAGTAAGCAATGTCTGTTGGAGGTCATGGTTTACCGCTAAGAAGCACAGGGTTTATACTTTATGCCACGTGGGGGAGTGTGATGATTAGTGACAGGATATATAAATGTGTGTGTGTGTGTGTGTGTGTGTGTGTGTGTTAGTTCACACATCCTTTTCTTATTTTTGGATATTCTCAATATTTTCCTTTCATCACACACCATCCTTCCACCGACACCAACACCTTTTGCCCCTTCATTATTTTCTGTCACCTAATTTTTCACCTTGGTTTCTCATGCACACATCTCTTTTTATTACATCGTATCCTCTTCATTTTTTTTCATTGCATACTATTTTCTTTCATTTTCTTTTCTTTCTGTCTTTTCGAATTTGTTATATTCATTTTCACCTCTGCCTCTCCTTCGCACCTCCCCTTCCTATTTTTATCACCTCCCTCCACTTACGTATTTTTTCCACAAACGTTATAATTTTCTGTTCATCCTTGTCTCTTTCCCCTAGCCATCGTTTCTCCCACCTAACCACCACTTTGCCTCGAGCATTCAACAATTTTTCTTCATTACCCTGCCATCCATCCACCAACTCATTCACGCACCATCACCTTCATTATCTCACCTGAGCTCTTTCCCTTCATCCACCCCTCTCTTTTTCATCAGTTTGTTTTTGTTTCTAAATATCCTTCCGGTTATGTATCCATCCCTTCCCTTCGTATTCACCTATCTGTCTATCTTTCTCTTGCCAGACGCCTTATTCCCGTAAGGGGTGGCCACAAACAAATCGTCTTCATGTCACCCGTTCTCCCGCCATTTCACTGCCCTGCACCCAGCTCACACTCCCCTCTTCCATATAACTTTCTACTCCATCCTTCCATTTCATCCTTGGCCTCCCCCTCCATCTCCCCTCCTTCACGTCACTCACACTTTCCTCTTTAGTCTCATTCTCTCCGTTTTCTCCATATGGCCTATTGTTTTTTCATCTATATACCTGCTTCCCAACTTCATTTACTAATATTTCCTTTCCCCCTCACCCATCAGTATATCCACCTGATAGCTATCCACTAATCTATCCATCCACTAATGTATCCAACCACCTCTCTGCCCTACACCTTTTCATTCAGGTACTTGTCCCTCCCCTACTCGTCCACCCACACATATCTGTACATCACCTCTTTAACATTCTGTCTTCTCTTTCCTCATCATCCACGTATCTATTCCTCCCCTCTTCATCCGCCTATCTGTCCTTCATCTCTTCATCCAAACACCTGTCGCTTCCCTCTTCATCCACCTGCTTGTACCTCCGCCTTCATCCACCTTTCTTCTCACTCCTCTTCATCTGCAGATCTATCCCCACCTTCTACATCTACTCATATTCTTGTCTCGTTTCATCTACCTGTTTGCCCCTCTACCCCTCCTTGTGCACTTATATTTCCCACCCGTCTTCATTTACTTACGGTACGTATTCTCCCCTTTTCGTTCACCAAACTACTCATTCCACCCTTCTTTCACTTATCTTTCCCTTCTCACATCATTCACATACGTATCCTCCCTTTGTCATCCAACTAACTATTCCTCCCCTCTTTCCCCAGAATACTTACCTATCCTCTCCCCTATTCATTTACCTTCGTACCTACCTGGGTCCTCCACCATCTCTCTATCTCTACCCCTTTCACTCACCAAACCATCCCTTCCCTCATCATGCTGATGTCTACACCTCCCCTCCCCATTTGCTTAGCTAAATCTTCCCCTTCCTTCCAAACCTTCTGCCTTCCTCTTCCCCCAACAACAATAACTATCGCCTTAGTCATCTTTGAACCACCCATTGTCATTAATCCTAGGAACTCTGACCCCATTCAGTCAACCCCTATTCATTTATCTACCCCCTGCCACTCCCCTTGCTCATCCACTTAGCCATTAGTCCACCCCATCACCCACTCCTGCACCCTCGTCCTCCACCATCCTCCTCCATCCAAAATACGTCTTATTCTCCATCCCCAACACCAACACACACCAGCCTGGCCCCCTCCTGCGACACTTAGCAGCGAGGAGAGTAAAGATGGCCATTTGTTTTGATCAAGGCAGTTTATTGGCCATGTTAGGAGTGGCCAGTGTGTGTGTGTGTGTGTGTGTGTGTGTGTGTGTGTGTGTGTGTGTGTGTGTGTGTGTGACCACTTTGCAGCCGTGAGCGTAGTGGTTTGTTCTCTGAGTAACACATATCAGGCTATTTTTGAACTTATTTTTTCATACAGAGGAACCAGTGTTTTATCACGTCCTGTAATTACCTACATCTCTAATACTGTTACACCAGGTATCTTGTAAATTATTAATGCCTCTATGGACAGTATATATCATTTCAAGGCACGAAAAAATCACAGAGCATAAACTGATTCAGTTTACGCCTCGCCTGGTTAATAGAGTGTAATTGGTGTACCGATAAGGAAAGGCTAAAAATGTTTATCAGTAGTTGTAGAAAGGTTGAATTTCAGTACCTTGATCACAGGTGTATTAATTTTACCTGACTGGATGCTGCCTTTAGGAAAATAAATTAGTTATCCACTTAATGTATTGTGTGTATTACTTGTCAGGACTGACACTGTAGAACGATGAAACACAAAGAGAGAGATAGATAGATAGATAGATAGATAGAGAGAGAGAGAGAGAGAGAGAGAGAGAGAGAGAGAGAGAGAGAGAGAGAGAACTGCTGCTTGAAGAGAAAGGCAAGGGAGAATAAAATGAAATTCTTGTCGGAATATTGTGGACAACGATAAACTGTGTGTGTGTGTGTGTGTGTGTGTGTGTGTGTGTGTGTGTGTGTGTGTGTAAGGTTTACGGCAGTATACCTTGTGCTGCTATCCTGGTGTTTGTATGTGTGTGTGTGTGTGTGTGTGTGTGTGTGTGTGTGTGTGTGTGTGTGTGTGTGTGTGTGTGTGTGTGTGTGAGAGAGAGAGAGAGAGAGAGAGAGAGAGAGACAGACAGACAGACAGACAGACAGAGAGGGGGGGGATGATGAGTGGAAGAGGTATGGAGGGGGGGGACAGAGGAAGATGGGAGGGACAAGGAAAATGGGAGAGAGGCAAGATGAATAAGGGAAAAAAGGAGGAGGAAAAAGATGAGTGAAGGGAGAGGATTGAGGAAGGTGGAAGGATGAGAGGGACTGACATTCCTAGGCAGCCAGAGACTCTGCCACGCAACACACCTTGACCTTACCCTTTTGGTTCCACGAGTTTTTCTTTGCTAAATAAAATCATCTACAGTCTTCTAAATTGAAGTGCAAAGCTTATAATTAGCAGGATAATAGTTAAGCATATTGTTTCTTTTAGTTTTCTTAGCACTGCGGGATTTCCTGAACTAAGTGAAATAATCGAGGGATAGAACACAACACAAATGGTCAAACTTTACCACGAAAGTTAAGAAGAGCGAGATATAAAGTCAGCACTAACCTTTAAGAACCAGAACGCAAAGTTAAAATTGACGCCGAACTTTCAGTTGAATGCCAGAGAAGAGAAAACTATGCAACATTTTCAAAGCGTCCTTGTATACTGTACCGTGTGCTAATGGGAGTGCAGAAAAATTGAACTGAACTTAAATTCGTTATACTACACTGTCAATTTTATGGGCGTATAAAGTTGTTGACATTCAGAGCTTTGTTTCCTCTGCATCTGCGAAAAATTTTAAGTAGAAAAAAGAATAAGAACGAAGGCTACGATTGCTTGACTTCTTTTTGGCTGGGATTCTGCAGTTACTAAATCTTAAAATGGTTGAGGTGGGAACATTATGAATAATGTTAAATACCTGGTGTTTCCAGTGTTCTCGCTTACACAGAGGCCTTAACAGTACTGATACAAACATAATTACTGATTCATTTCATTACAATGAATAAGGAGACGATGAAAAAAGACTTTCGAAATCCAGTTAAGAGCTCCCCGTTCACAGAACTTCTTTCATTATTTCAGTTTCATAATTATTGTCTAAGTACTAATTAGTTGTTAACATTATCCATCTCTGTACCGTACATTCTCATTGTTATCTGGAACTTAAAAAAAAAAAATGTGTTTTACTCTGACTCATTTACCCACCTGTCACTATAAATCAGCATTAGTTAATCCTGTTTATTACATTGTGCCTTATTATTCTTGGCTAAGAAGGTTGCCTACTACCTCTTGCCTAGCGTTTATCTTGCGCATTTATCCGCTGGCGAGGGGAAAAAAGATCATGTATAAAAATAAATCTCAATGTCAACACAAAATGCCAAAGTGTCACAGGAGAGACTATTACCGTGGAGGTGGTAAGGAGGAGATGCTGGAGAGCCGCCTAAGCTGATCACACCGCTGGCCTTGTGTAAGTCAGGAATGTGCAATATACGCCACAGGTGTTATTACAATATACGCCACAGGTGTTATTACAATATACGCCGCAGGTGTTATTACAATATACGCCACAGGTGTTATTACAATATACGCCACAGGTGTTATTACAATATATATACGCCACAGGTGTTATTACAATATACACCACAGGTGTTATTACAATATATGCCACAGGTGTTATTACAGTACATGCCACAGATGTTATTACAATATAGGCCACAGGTGTTATTACAATATAGGCCACAGGTGTTATTACAATATAGGCCACAGGTGTTATTACTGCGTTTGGGGAAAGGGTTCTGACCTCCTGACTCTACGTGTGTGTGTGTGTGTGTGTGTGTGTGTGTGCGTGTGTGTGTGTGTGTGTGTCAAAGGCCACTATGCAGTTGTAGGGCAGGATATACAAATAAGTAGTGTCCTACAGTTAAGGAATCAAAGACATTTTCTGGCAGTTCTCATGATGCCTTAATTATTAACTTTCTCAAAGTCAAGCCATAAGTAAGACTGTTTATATTTTCGTCTTCAAAGATACAAATATCAAGTCTTTCTCAACCAAATGAGATGAAAACTGATTACTGAGAAGAGTTGAATATTACAAAACTTGGCTAGGATCCATGATGGATACGGCCCCTGGACTCAGAAGTACGGTATGGGTGGAAACTTTAAAATGGGATGACTGAAAAAAAGCATACCGTTTGTCAAGGACGAATGATGAGAAACCGAGGATGAAATTGACTACTGTCATGCCACTGGTATTTACTTATAGCCATGGCTGTATGTATGGCGAGGGTGGAGCTGAGCACCCGTGATATTGTCGGAGAGCTGTACTATACGAGATCAAGTCGTGTTTTATGGGTGGTGAAGGACATGTGGTCCGTAGGTCCGAGGCTCACCACACTACCTGCCATCACCACCGCTATTATCCAGTGCTTCACGCCTGGGTACAGGTGTGGATGGCTCTTGAAGTTAAGGTGACAGGTGCTAGTAGCAGATGTGTTATGGCTGTGTTTATGAGTGACAGACTCAGAATATGTCAAAGAGGGAAGCTCTGATGGGTGCAAACAAGTGACAACACATGATAATACACATAACTTTCTCCTCTTAAAATGTCCGCTCTCTGGTGTCACTGAACAAAATTCAGTAGGCTCAGGCTCTGCCAACCCAAGGCAGGAATTTCCAACGAAAGTTATCATTATTATCCATCCATCCATTGGTCATCACTCTCCTTCATGCCCCATCAGGAGCGTAAGGGGCCTGAGGCTAGGCTGCTTAGTTTCGACATTTAACACAAGAATGACCAGCCTCACTGGCCAGTAAGTGGCGTTATGTGAGCAGTAAACCTCATCCCTCCCTCAGATGTAAACTCTTACAGGCTCTATCTCGTTGGAGCATCTTAACCCACTAAACCACCAGGCGTCATGTGGCTAGATGGGCAGCCCCCCCCTCCCAGCGTTGTTAATGTTTCCTAGGTTACAGGAAACCATTGGGCTTGTCAGTTATTGTAGAGTCACCTGAAGACAGCACTCCATTGAGTGAGTGGATGATGTGCACCTCCACTCACCGCAGAATATTATCATTAGCAAGTAGTAGTAGTAGTAGTAGTAATATTCTCCTCCCCTTCTTCATCATCATCATCGTCATTGTTGGTCATGGGCAAAATACTATCCATAGTTACCGTAGATCACATCTTAATGAGAGGGGAGGGACTGGTGGGGTGGGGGTGCTGTGGGGGTGGGGATGTGGGTGGGGATGGGGGGAGGCAGGGGGATGAGCAGAGAAATGGCACAACATGGAAATTTCACTTATATATGAGCCGAGTCCACAATATCCTACAATTTTCTACTAAATTAGAGGATCTTTTTTTTTTTTTTTTTTTATGTGGGGAAGAAGGAACCAAAGGCAATGAGCCCGCAAAACTGTTCCTTCCAAGAGAAAAACAAAATACAAGAGAGAGCCAAATTCAAGATCCATTCATTTCGAGATGCCTTGACACACTGCGTTTGAAAGATTGGAGATCATAGGAAGCAGGAAATACAGACAGAGGGAGACAGTTCCAGAGTTGACCTGTTGCATAAATGAAGGACTGGGAGTAACGGTTAACTCTTGCATTAGAGAGTTGGACAGAAAAGGGATGAGAGTTTGCTGCTAGACGGGTGCTAAAGAGAGAGAGAGAGAGAGAGAGAGAGAGAGAGAGAGAGAGAGAGAGGGGGAGGGGGGGAGGGTGTTGATTATACTTACATATTTAATTGTGATAGTATGTAACTGTAATAGTATGGACTTACGTTAGTATGTAACTGTAATAGTATGAAAGTAGGATAATATGTAACTGTCATAGTATGAAAATGAAACTGTATGTATCTTAGATTGTATGAAAATGAGTCAGAATGATACTGGAATTGAATGTACAGTAATTGCAACGATATGTTTTTAGAATCGTATGCAACTGGAATAGTATGTATTTGGGATGGTATGGAAGTAGGATAGTATGTAGTTGGGATGGTACGAAACTGGGATAGTTTGGAAGACTGATGGTATGGAGGTCAAATAGTGTGTAACGGGAACAGTGTGAAATTGCCAGAGGGTGGGATGGTATGAATGGGAAAGGATGAAGTGTGATAGCATGAAAGTGGGATGGTATGAAAGTGAGATGGAATGGAACTGAGACAGTATGTTAGTGAAATAATTAATATGAAATTGGGATGGTATGGAAGGCTATCTATCTATCTATTGCCAGACGCCTCAATCCCGTTTTGGTTGGCCACAAACAAATCTCCTCCAAGTCGCCCTGTCCCCCACCATTTCACTGCTCTGCTCCCAACTCACACCTCCCTCTCTCAAATACCTCTCCACCCCATCCCTCCATCTCATCCTCGGCCTCCCCCTCCCTCTTCCCCCCTCCACCTCACTCACATACACTCTCTTCGTCAGTCTTTCACCCTCCATTCTCTCCACATGGTCAAACCACCTCAGTGTGTTCCTCATAATGCTTCCTATCACATCCACATCCACACCACAACGCTCCTTTATATCCTCATTCGTCAGCCTGTCTCTCCATGTGACTCCACAGGAAGTGAAATAATATATAGGCAGGATATTATGAACTGGGATAGGATTGAAGTGTGATTGCATGGAAGTGTGTTACTATGGATGTGCGATAGCATGGAAGTGTGTTAGTATGAAAGTCAGGTAGCATTAAAGTGCGGTAGTATGGAAGTTGGTTATTGTGGCATTGGGGTGGGGTAAGGCTCGTGTTTATATATGTACCGGTACTCTATTTAGCCTGGTATGGGACGATTTTGCTCAGCTTTAGAAACCCCTTAAGTTACATTAAGAAATGGAAAGCTCCGCCATGGGATTAACACTGTCATTAGATACCTGAAAAATGGCAGATTAGAAATGCAGAAATACGTTCCACTCTTTCAGCGGTCGTAGTGGCACAGCGGCTGTGTACCGGAGATGAATATCAGTCAGGTGGGGGTTCCATCCCTACGTCCCAGTCTTAGCACCCCTCATGCTCAGAACTCTTTGCGTCAGTAGTCATGCGTAAGGACAGAAACTGAGCTTTTAACCTAATCCCTCCCTCTTAAAAAAAAAAAAAAGTTCAATTGGAAGCAGGGGGTAATTCTCTTAAACACAGTAACATGCATCCCTTGTCGCTGTCAGAGGTGTAAACTTGTAAAACAGGTAAAAATGACTAATGTAAAGCGGGGATATACCTCGCCTCGCCAGGCCACATTAGGGAAATCCCCACAGTCAGAGTTAAAAGCCATCACCATTAACCCCGCCTGGCCCATGCATGTATTTGTGTAATTTATTGAGACTGACAACATTCACGTATATTCAGCTGAAAGAAACACCCTCCTGTCAAAGAGATACATTGACCTTTACGAGAATAATTGTCTGACCATAAACAGCAATACTGTACCAGCCTAATTGGCTGTGTTTGTATCTTGATGGTTTTTGAAAGTGTGTGTGTGTGTGTGTGTGTGTGTGTGTGTGTGTGTGTGTGTGTGTTTTCTGCGCGAGGACTGTTGGAATTGAGTTCCTGACGGTGAATGTCTGTATTTGTGTGCGTTAGAAAAGAGAGAGAGAGAGAGAGAGAGAGAGAGAGAGAGAGAGAGAGAGAGAGAGAGAGAGAGAGAGAGGTGAAGGGAAATGGAGTGGTGGCATAGTAATGTGTGTGTGTGTGTGTGTGTGTGTGAGAGAGAGAGAGAGAGAGAGAGAGAGAGAGAGAGAGAGAGAGAGAGAGAGAGAGAGTTAATACAGCATTGGCACTGGGTAGTCAGAGCAGTATATGTATGGGTTATGCATTTGTGTATTGGACTGGAAACTCACAGCCACCCAGTGTAAGTGTACCCGTGAAAGTAATTTTGAAATGTGTTGGTGTGGCTGGCTGGCTGACCGAGTGTGAAGTTTCAGTAATACGAAGCCTATCAGTTTCTTTTATATTTTCTGCTGTTTTTGTTTATAATTACTTCTGCCTTTCGCCCCTTGTATTCCTCACCTACCTCCCTCTCTTCCTCTCGCAGCTTCATTTTTTCCTCCATCCCTCCAAACTTAATTTTTCCCCCGTCAGCTCCATATCTTCTCTCTTCCGAGTTTTCCCTTTCGTCCTATAATTATTTTTTTTTTAGTCATTCTCTCCTCTCCTATTGCCGTCTTTCTTCCAGTCCCTCCCTTTTCTGTTTTCCCCTTTCCTTCCTTTTCATCAATTTATTTTTCCCTTCTCATTATTCTTTCCTAATCTCATCGAGCTTTATTTCGTCTTTCCATCTGTCATTTCCCAGTTCCCTTCATTTTGTCCTTGTTTGGTGCTTCTTTATTTTTCTGCTGTTCAGTCCCCCTCCCTTTCTACTCTGACCGTCATCTCAGTTTTCTTTTGCTTTCTGCTGTTCTTTCTTCAATGTTTTTCTGTTGCCTCCTACCATCTTCTCTTACTTCTTAGTTAGTCTTCAGTTCTTTTCTAGTTATTTATTTTTCTTGTGTCTTCCCTTCATACCGTCGCACTTGGCTGTCTCATATTTTTACCTTTATTGTCCTGTTATTCCTGTCTCTCCCATTTTATTCCTCCGTGCTGTCTTCCATCCTTCTGATCATTTCTCCTGACGTTTTTTCTTCCCGCCAGTCCAAATGTCCTTTCCTTTTCTTTTCTCTATCCCTTGAATTCTTTCTTCATTTCCCCCCTACTCATTTCTCTCTCTCTCTCTCTCTCTCTCTCTCTCTCTCCGTGTATTGTATATAGATAGATAGATAGATAGATAGATAGATAGATAGATATATACTGTAGATATAGATATATTATATCTATCTATCTATCTATCTATCTATCTATCTATCTATCTATCTATCTATCTATATATATATATATATATATAATCTTTTTCTTTCTCATTCCTTCTTCCTTGTAAATATTGATTCTTCCTTTCATTCCTCTTGTATTCTGCTTTCTTTTTCTCTTCTATCACCATAACCTTCTTTTTTCTAACTATTAATATTCTTTTTTTCTTATCATCTTTCTTCTGTCTCTCGTCCTGCTTTTCATCCCTCAGATTTTTTCCCATCTCTTTCCTTCATTCATCCCTCTTTCTAGTCATACTCCTTCGTGTTTCCTTCTCTTCCCATTCCTCCATTAGTCCTTCTTTCTTCCTCTCCTCTTGCTTCCCCAACGCCTCCCTTTCTCTGGTCGTACTCCTCCACTTCTCCTTCCCTCCCCCATCCTCCATGCATTCCTTTTGTCTCAGCTAAGATGGTGAAGTGAGAGGCAGGGGTGGCCTGGAGTGTGACATAGGTTTTCCATCCTCGCTAGTGTGTGTGCACTGTCCCACACCTTCCCCACCCCTGCCTCACCCATGACTCAGTTCTCCCTCCTTCTTCAACTTCTCACCATACTTCACTTGCATCATTCATCACCCCGGCTTCACCCCTGCCTCATCACGTTTCACCCCTGCCTCACCATGATTAACACCTGCCTCATCATGCTTCACCCCTGCCTCAAAAGAAGGAGGCGGTAACACCAGGCGAACAGGGCAGTACTTTTTATGGCAGATGAAAAACTTGTGATAGAGAAAGCAAGGACTCCATTTTCATTATCCCCCTGAGGACATTGTTTCCGGCCATCTCCCTTTGTTGATGTTATCCAGTGTTTCTGCAGTAGGGAGAGCGGTCCAGCATACTCCTGCAAACACCTCTGTCAACATAAAACTACTCGAATAATATAAAGGACACAATCTTTAGACATTATTAAGATATTTTGACCCAAACCCCATCCTTGTTGTTCCAGGCAAGGTATTTATTAAAAATTGATGACCCAAACCCTAGCCTTGGAAAGGGAACCAGAATGTGCCACCATTGACCCCTGTTCAGGTCACGGCCACTCCAGATGTCTTGAATCGCTGTCATACTAACTTCCCATCAGTTTCTACAATATTCCTGGCCGTTGCTCCAACTTCTCATTTGAATATTACCTCTCCTCCAACAAACTTCACCTTCTGTTCCTGACCCAAATATGCTGACTGAGGCACACTGACTTAAGCATAATTTTAATTCCCACTGCTTTCTCTACACTTGCCTCGGAGCTGAAGTTGGTTGTTGCATGCACGTGTGCCACAGTTTAACTTTCCTGTTCTCATACTAAAATCTGTATCTTTTTCGCTCTGTCTACGGCTGTCTTGCCAATCTCTGAATGTTTGCATAAGCAGTATGCTGTTTGTCTCTTAACTCCTTTCACAATCCAAAAGTCTTTAACTGCCTCAGTGTAAGAGTGGAACACAGTCTTGACATTTCTCCTTTCTCAGAAGTTTTCCATTTTATGAGATTTAAATTTTCACAGCCACATGTACCTCTCCTTTGTTGTCACTGATGCGCCTGGCCTGGTCTAGTCCAGATCATTGTATTGTTTACAGTACAAGGTATGACGTAGAACACCACATACAGCACATCCCTGCCTCATCCCTGTCTCACTTCTCATCTCTGTGTCACTTCTCGTCCCTGCTTCATCTCTGCTTCACCCCTCTTTCCTGCCTCACTCCCCTCCCTCTTCATTGCCTCACTCCTCTTCCTCTTCCCTGCCTCATCCCTCAACCATTTCCCTGCCTTACAGCTCTCCTTCCCTGCGTCAACCCACGTCTTCGTCTCTGTCTCGCCCGTTTTCCTCTTCTTTACCTCGCCCCGCTTCCGTGACTCATATTTCCTCCCTGCCTCACCCCTGTCTCACTCCTGCCTTATCCCTGCCTTTTATCTCTTCCCTGCATAACCTTTGCTGCCTGGCATTTCACTCCTCTGACTTGCCTCTCCATCTCACGCCAACATTTCAGTCTTCTTTCTTCTTCTTCTTCTTCTTCTTCTTCCTCTTCTCTCTCTCTCTCTCTCTCTCTCTCTCTCTCTCTCTCTCTCTCTCTCTCTCAGTATATTGTATTGGTTAACGTCAGACAATTAGTTTCAGCTTTAATATTGGAGGACACAGCCTCGTAGTGATGGAGTTTAGCACTCTTATATTATTATATGATTTGTGTGTGTGTGTGTGTGTGTGTGTGTGTGTGTGTGTGTGTGTGTGTAGGACCGCAACAAACATTAAAGTTATCCAGCCACACTGATGGTTATGTGCTGTGTTCATGAACTTTAATCCCTAAAAGGCGGTAACACAGCTATCGATCATATATTGTCACCGGGGCATGGGCTAGTTACCTGCACTTAAATATTCTGGATTACGGTAACTTAAACTCATATCTCACGAGGGGCAATATAGGATAGGCTATAAGATTTAAATTCTCTCATTAAAGATATCGTAGTTATGTCCTGCCCCGCATCAAATATTCCCGTAAGGATAAGAAATGAACCGGTTGTTGCGTGTGTCTTGGTACTCCTTTGTAACCTTTCAGTCTTCATCAGTCTCAGGTGTTTCATGCTGCCACTCTGTTATTTGTTCTCGTACCTTTTTTTCTCTCTCCATTTTCCGAATCCTACCCTACCCATTTTTTAGCGGAATTTACGTCAGAATAAAGATGATGATGATGATGGTGATGGTGGTGGTGATGATGATGATATCGGTTTTCTGTTGCAATATCCAGTTTCAGATTTTACCCAGAGTGACTGTAAAAGACGTATGCTGAAGGTGAATTTATAAGATATACAGTAATTACATAGATAAAAATGCTCCTACTCCTATATACTTTACCTGGGTGAAGCCAAATATAGTAGAAGACAGTCTCGTTCACCTACATTCAGTATCTCATCTGACTGAATTAATGACCTACAGTTATGCAAGTTTGAGACGTACACATCCAAGCCCCGTTCATTACTCTATAACTTACCTCTGTCAATCGCTTTGCTTGTCCTCTCCTCTTGTCATTGTAATTCATTGCCAGCTGCAGTCACCTCATGAAGCACGGCATTGCAGATTGCTATGTTGTGTCAACGCCTCTCACCTTCCTGGTTGCTCAGAATTCTCTTATTAGAAATCCTTCTCTTATCTTCCTTCCACCTTATCCTGATTCTGTCTTTTCTACCAGTATAATTTACCTGCAATCCGTTCATAATTTTTTATCAGTCTGTCAATATCCATTCTCTTCAGCTGGTCATTTCACTTCATACACATTCTGATAAGCGCTGTTTCCATTATACCACGACGATTTCCACTTATCTCTCCAACCATGCCATTTCTTACTCTATAAAATCATCCGAGTCCACATTTTAGCTTTTCCAGCTTAACCCGTCACATCCCCCAGTCCCGAGCCTTTTTGGAAAAAAAAATTTTCTTCTAAAACTTCCGCTTAGGTCGAGAAACGATGGAAAATCATGAAAAAAGTGGTCTCTGCGGTCTATAAGTGGTCTATACAGGTGCGGTTTCCCCCCGCAGGTATCGTATTCTGTAATGGGCTGGATATGCGTTAACGTTTTCTATGGTAAGGAATAATGGGACAAACAACACACAACACCTCTACATTTATTGAATTTGAACTAATAAACAATGACAGTAACAATATCATGGATTTCAGACACATATATAGGAAAAATAAGCATTGTACCATCGCGCGAGCATAGCGAGTTAGGTCCGAGTCGTAACATGCTATATGCTAATTTTCTGGTATGAGTCAACCTATTATTTTTTCTACTTGTATACTTCTGTTTCAATGACAATTGACCAATTACAACTGTTTGTAAGTGATTTCAGATGTTTTCATTCATTATGATGACATGCAGCATAAGTTTAGCGCACATCAGCTTAGTAAGCGCACTCGCTATGACTCGTATTTCAACATACCAAATTGTTTTATCACTTTCCAATTATTTTCCCATTTACATAGAACCTTTCCCCCACCACTGTGAAGGTTTTCAATTATTTTCATTCATTACGAGGGCATTTAGCGATATGCTAGCGCCTATTCACGTAGCAACCACGATCTCAAACACTCGTGTTTCATCATCTACTTTATTTATTCACTCCAATTATATTTTCCCACTTACATTACACACGTTTACACCCCTCCAATGCACTGTACATACTTACTGCCATTATTTATTCAAGTGAGCGTGAGAATATCGCCTGAAAATACCCTCGCAAGGAATGTTACATCATACATAATACTCACACACTTATATACTAATTATTCACTTTATCACTTGCTGACTTTTATTTTGACTAATACGTGCCTTATTCATTCGACTAAGCGTCAGGAAATCTTATCTTTATAGACACGCTATGAATATTTGACTTAGAATATACATCATCATATACAATAATTTGAACTTATATTATACCCGTAAGAATGTCACATAATAAAAAATATATAATAAGGGGCCGTATTTATTGCACTGAGCGACAGAATATCGCATCAACAACCCTCTCTATGTAAGTTTCAACTTAGGGCAGATTTATATACTTACACCCAATGTTTTCACTTATGTTCTACCCGAAGGCACTTTATACTAATATTTGGCGATCCACATGACTGATATTTTCACAGAGCGTCTGTCTGTCGCATTTACATCATAATTTCAGCGTCCTTTCGCATTCACACCATGCTAAAATTGCAGCAACGTGTGATATTCACTAAAACATGGGTGAATACACAGACCCACGTCACACTGCACGCACTCATAGCGGGTGTCCTTCCTCTGTGTCGTGAGTCTCACCTGGGAATTACTGCACACGTGACACCTGCTCTGGGGCCTAGGTCTGTTGGGCTGGGGAGGGATAGGAGTGGGGAAATGGCGGCCGGATATTCTCTGGGGAGTCTGGGTAATAGGGGCAGTGCGGGGGCGCTGTTGGGGCCTTTCAACAGCATACTTAGCAAAGATTTCTCGTGTGAGCTCCCTCACAAACCCTTCAAAGGTTTCCTGAACTCCTGTGGTCATGGCGTGAAGGTGGTGGCAATTCAGAGCAGTGATATCTAGCAAGTGAAAGAACAGTTTTTTATACCACTTCATCGTGGTCCTGGCACACTCTACCGTCGATATCATGGAGTCAGACTGGTTCACGAGGCTCATGTTTATATTGTAATCAATTACACACTCAGGTTTCCAAACACGACGCCTGCTCTCGCTATGGTAATCATCAGTACGGTGCATCAAGGGGCGGTGAACCGTGGACAAGAGGATTACTTCTCTGTTGTGGTTCCACATTGTTGCAAGGATGTTGTTTGCTTTGAAGAAGACAACCTCACTCCTTGCAAGTTTCCACCCTACCTTGACCATGTGACGCCGGTTCACCTTTACGGTTCCACAGACTCCCGTTTCATGTCTGTGAAGATAACGAGCGAGAAGAGGGCTAGTGTACCAGTTGTCGAGGTAGAGAACGTGACCACGATGAAAGTAGTCTTGTATCATCGTCTTTACCACTGCTCCCGAAAGTCCTATACTTCGATCTTCTATTATGTCTGTCTGTGCACCGGTGTACAAGACTATGTCTTGCACGTATCCAGTCCTACAGTCACACATAACAAAGATCTTGAACCCAAAACGGTGCCTTTTGCTGGGTATATACTGTCTGAATGAAATATTGCCTCTCCACAACACGAGACTCTCGTCTATGACGAGATCTCTATAGGGATAGAATGAGGATCGAAAGGTTTGCCTGAGGTGATCAAAGACCAGCCTAATTCGCCTCATTTTGTCAGTGTTGTTTGCATTTGCAGGGTCATTAGCATCATAAAAATGGAGGCGACTTAGAATTTGTTGAAACCGATTACGGCTCATCACTTGACCAAATATGGGGGTAAACATAACAGGGTCCCTAGTCCAGTAAGCAGGAATTCTATTTTTTCTTATTATACCCATCAAAAGGACAAGGGCAAAAAATAAGAACATTTCTGGAATGGAGACTGGGTAATCATAAATCATAGAATGCCTACTCCTTGTTCCCAGTCTTTCACTTTCTAGGCGCTGGGCGCTTGCAAACAGGTTTGTTTGAAAAACGATCTGATCGACGAAGGCCTCACTGAAAAACAGGTGGAAAAAATCCAACCTGCTTGAATTGCAGTGAATACCTGGTGCAATGCAGCCAGATCGCCCTTGCTCAGTGAAGGGGTGTATGAGGGGAGAAAAATCACTCCCATCCTCCCAATCCCACGACACAAATCCCTCGTCCCCATCACCGCCTTCGTCTGGGTGGGGAGGAGATCCTGGTTGGGGAGGTTGGGGAGAAGGAGTACGGAGGGCTTCCCCACTGTCACTCCTCTTCCCTCTGCCTTTACCCTTTCCCTTTCCCTTACCCTTACGGCCTTGAGGAACATTAGGGGGCTGTGGGGATGAAATAGGGGAATATTGGGGAGCAGAAGACGTGCTGGGGAATGGTTCCTCCCCACCTTCCCCCTCCATTACCACACCACGTGCTCTTTCACGCAACCTTGCTCGACCACGTGTTAGGGGATATTGGGGAGCATAAGACGTGCTTTGGAGTGGTTCCTCCCCACCTTCCCCCTCCCTCACAACCCCACGTGATACTGAACGCACCCGCACTGGCCCACGTGATCCACTCTGTCGCCTCACACTGCGTAGGGAGAGCAATGACTCACCCACGTCACTCTCACTTTCCCTAATCCCAGGAATTTCCATTTCACTCCCCACTCCCTCCACTTCACTTCCACCTCCCCAAACAGAATGCTAGGCCCATACCTGCTTAGACGACGTGGTGTGCGCTCTGGGCCACGATGGGTAATCACCTCCCGTCCATACCACGTGGCAGCACGTCCCACGGCTCCGTCCTCGTCCTCGTCCTCGTCCTCGACCTCGAATTCTGCTTCCAAGGCACGCTGGGGATAGGGATATGACATACCACGTGCCTTCTTTGCCTCCTGCCCCTCTCTAGCAGCACGGTAAGTCACGTACTGCCGCTTCCTTGATGACGGAACTTCCTCGTCACTGCTGGTGGTTTCTTCCACCTCTGGCTGCACATAATCCTTGTCCATCTCCTCGTCATCCAGTGGGGAATCACTGTCGCCGGTAAAGGTGTCCAGGGCGACTTGAATTTCGCTCTCTGAGAGACCTCTCTTAGCCATGTCTGAGCAGGACCGTGGCTACCAGGTGAGTGGACGAGTGGCGGGCTAGCGCGGGTCGCGCGGGGTCGCCGAGTGTCCCCGCCTGGTGGCAGGTAGGGGAAGGTCAGGCGAGGGTACGTACCGCAAATCAAGCGCGAAATTTGAAAATTGTCGAAATTATGCACATTGCAATTGCACGACGTACTGGTACGTCGCCGGGACTGGCAAATGCAAATCGTTGCAATGTACCCATACGTCGTCGGGACGGGGCGGGTTAATTCCCATTTTTTTTTTTTTTCATCTCACTCCACGCATTTCATTCCCAACTACTGCATCCTTTCCCAACCTCATACCTCAAATCCACACAGGCCAGTCAGCACCACTATGCCTTAATGCACACACGTCAAGATAATTAGGCGGGAAAATAATAGCAATCAAGTCTACACAAACAATTGCATACATATTTTTTCCCACCTTCTCTGGAAGTAATCTGTCGGGCAGATGAGAGTAATGGCTCGGACATATATGGCTTAGGTCAGTGGTTCTCAACTGGTGGTCCATGGTGACTTTTTGGATGGTCCACAGGACGTTCACTATAACTGGTAATAAACTGGAGATTGGTGCATATATATTTTTTTAATTTATTGAAAATGCAGTACGAAAATTTTTATCAAAATAAATAATTGGCCATTCATTTTATTGTATTATTCCTATTTAAGAAATATATTTGCAATCTTCAGGTTGTAGCTGCTTAGTCTACGGTCTACCATGGAAAAATTTTGGGCCAGTATGATTGGTACATAGCCAAATCTGTCAACACATGCAGTCAGGTGTCTTTTGCCATTTGCATCAACTTGCATGTGTGAGAGCAGATTTTCATGTTTGTTGCACATTAAGTCCAAACGGAGGAATCGGCTTGCTGTGGAAAGCGATATTCGCTGTGCATTATCAAGTACCATTCCTAACATTGAAAAGCTTCTCAGTGAGAAGAGAATCCAAAAGTCTGGTTGCAAAGAAAAAATTAATTAATCGAATTACAAAGAAAAATGTCAGTTGTATACTCCTATAAAATTTCAAAATTTTGTTTGTTATAATTAAATTTCACAGCAAAATGTTGAGTTCATGTATTTCCTGGAAATTATGTTTGTAAGAAATATATTTCAGACCAAAATGTAAGCTATCTACTATTTTATATCATCTCTCGAAATTCTGTTTGTAAGAAATTCATTTCAAACCAAAATGTTTGCTGTCTATGCTTTAATTATCATTACCCAAAAATGAAATGGTCCACGATATTATTTTTCAACTGGGCTGGTGGTCCATTGCCTGAAACGAGTTGAGAACCACTGGCTTAGGTGGACTGACATTGCTGGGACAAGACCAGTGGAGCGGGAACACAGCAGCAGAACGGAATATTATCAACAGAGATGAAGACAATAGCAAAGTCTTGAGAGGGTCCCACGCTCGCTGACTGCCTTTAGTTCCTCCCTGCCTGCCTCCCTGCTTGACGTTGAGTGTGTGTGTGTGTGTGTGTGTGTGTGTGTGTGTGTGTGTGTGTGTGTGTGTGTGTGTGTGTGTGTGTGTGTGTGTGTGTGTGTGTGTCTGTGTGTCTGTGTGTGTGTGTGTGTGTGTGATAGAGAGAGAGAGAGGGAATGGGAGGCAGTCAGGCAGACAGACGGACAAGAAGACAGACAGACACATTAACAGACATTCAGGGAAAGGAACAGAAACAGAGGAAGAGCTATGAACTGTTACGTATAGTCGTCCGTCCCCTTGGCAGTAATGACGTACCCAGACAGAGTGTGTGGGTGCTGGCTGCTGGCTGCTTTTGTTCACATATAATCCGAGCATAAAGCCAGGATTCGTGCCCTGGCCACCTCCTCACAACCTTTTACGCTGCTCTGAAAAATTCCGCACCTTTATTATGTTAGATGTGCGGTACTTATATTTTGAAAAATTTTATATAACACTGGTTTGTGTGTGTGTGTGTGTGTGTGTGTGTGTGTGTGTGTGGAGTTAGGGGCCATTTTTAATAAAGAAATACAACCTGCCTCATCCTCACATTGGTAACCTGCCTCACCCTTATGTTGATAAAGTGCTGGCCAACCCCTTCATCACGATGACGTGCAATACATTTAGTTGCTGCCTCCACCAGACCACACTATTCAGTATGGCCGACTTTTGGAGCTGTGGGTTAAATGCAGCCATCACTAACCCCTTCATTATCAGGGGCTTTCCTGTGTTGAATAAGATGGTCAGGCAGTAGCAAGAAAAAATGAAGTAGTTAAGGATAAGAAAGCCAGGTGGGGGGTAGAGGGAGGAGTTTTGATGGTATAAAAAGAGAGACAAGACTTGATCCATTAGGCGTCATCGCAGTGAAGACAACCGTGATGGCCACTGCACCAGGCTTCATACTTCACTACTCAGGTTTACCTAGTAAGTTATCGTAATACACGCAACTATTCTCTTGTATTTTGCCTGTATCCTTTGACCCTTCACCATGACTTTTCCTGTGCTGAATAAAAGGCGTGGTTGTTGCTAGAATGATATTTAAAAAGCGTCATGGTGTGAAATATTTTTTTGGAGATCGGTACTAATTCCAGCACCGGGAATTCTTATTTAATCTGAATACCTTTGAAGGCTGTAGTAGACAAAAAAAAAAAAAAAAAAATCTAGAAAGGCAGTTAAAAGTCATCATAGCAGCATTCCGATACAAGGATATATTACCATTCATTATCCGGATAATTATGTCACTGGGAATATTACTTAAAATGCAGACAGACACTTTCACTCAATTGGCCATGTTTCAGTCTTCCCTATTCCGGATACCATAGGAAGCCCGTATTCAGCTTTAGAAATACACTCCCAAACGTAGAGTTGCAGGGCTGTGCTTCACGAAATAACTCGTCATCGTATTCTTTTCTTAATTAAGATTTTCATTTGCTGGGAGAGAAGAAAACATGCGAAGATTCAGTTCTCTCATTTCCTTATACTTCCTTTAAAATAATGTTACGAGGGGAAGTGTATGGCATAATTGTTATAAATCAACGTCCAGCCACAGTAACTAACATTCCCCTCTCTCTCCATAGTACCAAGGCCGTATTTATAAACACTTTGAGCTTAAGTTGTGTATATGATGGTGTCTTGGTGTCACACATGCTGTGAATTGTGTAAATGGAAGTATTATGCCCACATAAATCCGTGTATTGGTAAAATTGTCCTATGTATATGAAAGTGTATGTCTTTACTTCGATCTTACTCATACACTTAATACTTCCCAGCCAAACTAGAATGAATGATAATGTGACAGGTACGACAAATAACATAACTACTGATAATACTTGCCTTCTGAAGATACTTGATTTTCTCAGAAATTGGTTAATATCGTAATAAATTCTTCCACACGTCTGACTGGGGAGGTGGTGGTATAAGAGGAATTGCAGCCTTTATACCTACCATAAATCAGGTAGGTAATGTTTGTGGTCGCGTTTGTCTGTCTGTGCCTCTGTCTGTGTAGGCTTTTATGTCTTTTAGTTTGTTTGGAATCTAACCTCAGTTTTTAAAGGATTGAAGGTACTTATCATTATCTGGATGTAACGAAGGTCATGAGTAAGGCTGCGACTTGTCCCTGTCTTTGAGGTATTGTAATTCCTTGGTAGCTGAAAGTGGGCAGAAATAAAAGTCACCTCCCAGAGGCACACCATTCCTCCTGCGTGTCACGCACTATAGATTCACATACCACCGTTTACGCGCTGATTCTGTGTCGTTTATAATTAACAAATGCTACGGCTGTTCCACGCAGAGTAGGTATGTCAGTATTGGCAGAGATGTTATTATGAAATGGGTGTGGGCCACTGTGGAGGATCAACATAGCTTTTTCTAGTGCAAATTAAATCACCCAAATGCTCACTGCCAAACAGACATCATGATAAACACATCACTCCTTTACCACCTGACCGCCACCTCACTGTCGGTCTCTTCAGACCTCTTCATTACCTACGATAATTGTTTGAAATATATCTTGAGAATCACTATTGTGCGTCATGGAGATGAGAGTGTTACAAACTCTTAGGCCTGCCATTAACCCTGTTGATTGGCTGTGACTTTAATCTTAGTTATTGTGTGTGTGTGTGTGTGTGTGTGTGTGTGTGTGTGTGTGTGTGTGTGTGTGTGTGTGTGTGTGTGTGTATTCTCTGTGACTCCTTTCTACCTTGTACTTCAGCGGGTATTATCTCATTCTCGTCCATCTTCTTTCA
>NC_137016.1:23617867-23675367 GCF_032717465.1 Coenobita brevimanus | reverse complement strand
CACCTGTACAACATCCAGCTTCAGAAAATCGAACTTTATCAGGCAGAGGTTTTGCAAAAGTTGGTTTAGAAGCAAAAAATTGGTTTCATTTACTAATGAACTTTAGAGAAATTTGAAATGCATGCATATTTGTAAACAATTTCATACAGTGACTGAAGCTTTCTGAATATCACTGAGATTTTACAGCACGTCTGTTGAATTTTCTCCTTTCTTACCCGGAGGCAGTGACCTTTGGTGTTAGGCTACCAACATCTGTTTGTTTGGTGAATCAGTCAAACAGGTATGTGTATATACCATTGGATTCACATCATATAAGCAGTGTCCTTGACTAGCGGACCGACAGGCGTGTGTGTCCGCCCACACTAAAATAACTATTGAAAACCATTGAGCGATCTCTTTATTTTTTTTTATTATTTATATTTTACTTATTTCATTTTTACTAATATTAAGTATCAGAGTTCAGGAAATAGGTAAACTTAACACACATTGACTCTTAGCTCGGGGACTCCCCTAAAACCTAATTCTTACTAATCAGCGACGCAGAAAGCGTAGTTGTTGGGATCAAGTCAGTTTCTATATATGTATGTTTGTATAAATAACATTTACACACACACACACACACACACACACACACACACACACACACACACGTCAAGTACAGCATAGACCTCGTTATCACTTCGCGAGTGCGTGTACAACAAAAAGGTGAGTAAATATTTAAAGCAATCCTTGATTACTGGCATTATTTTTATGAAGTATGTAGCTTCAGTTTTTTACATACAGTACTTTTTCTCTAATTCCTTCAGACATTTCAGTTTCAGAATATGTTCCATCTCAAGTTTTCCTTTACGTGTCATAACCAGAGGGTGATGGGGTTCAGGCAGAGGACTTTCTGCTGAGCCGTAATATGGGAAACTTGAATATTTAGCGAACAAGTAATTCAGGTAATACGAGTATTAAAGAGGATCACATGGAAAGGATTGATTGGTCTGTTTGGTTTGCGTAACAGACTTGTGTAACCGACTTACCTGCCTCTTTATTTGTCTGCATATCTGTCTGATTGCTCATCTATCTGTCTCTTGATCGATGATCGATAGATCTATCAGTCTACCTGTCTGGCTGTCTGTGTGTCTGCCGATTTTTGTGTCTTTATATATATTTACTGTACCTGTGTTTGCTTAGTAAAGGGAGATGGGACGTGAGGGTGAGGGTCATTATTTACCATGGGCAAGGTTTGGAGAGGACGGACTGTTTGTGACTGAGAGAGAGAGAGAGAGAGAGAGAGAGAGAGAGAGAGAGAGAGAGAGAGAGAGAGAGAGGTTGATTTATTGGTCGTTTCAGAGCGGGTTCTTGCAGGAAAGGCTGAAGCTTTAGTATCCAATTTGAATTTGAAGATGACGATCTCGGCCTCAGTACTCCCTCCAGTACAAGCCTGTAGGAAGAGCGAGGACCACCATACAGAAGACAATAAATATCATGTATGTCTTGAAGAGGAGAATGTGGATGATAATGTATTCTGCAATATCTTAACCTTTATATATATATATATATATATATATATATATATAAAGGAGATGAAAACAGGGAAAGCTGCAGGTATGGATGGGTGTGCTGTGGAATGCCTGAAGGGTGGTGGAGTGACTATCGTTGACTGGTTAGTAAGACTGTTGAATGTGTGCTTTGTGAAAGGTATGGTGCCAATTGACTGGGCAAGTGCTTGTGTGGTCCCGTTGTATAAAGGCAAGGGTGATAAGTATGAATGTACTAGCTTTAGGGGTATAAGTCTGTTGAGTGTTGTAGGTAAGGTATATGGTAGAGTGTTAATTATGAGAGTTAGAGAGGGTACAGAGGGAGTGATTGGTGATGAGCAGTGTGGCTTTAGGAGAGGGAGGGGATGCGTGGATCAGGTGTTTGCTGTGAGACAAGTGTGTGAAAAGTATTTAGCGAAGGGCAAGGATGTGTTTTGGGCATTTATGGATTTAGAGAAAGCGTATGATAGAATTGATAGGGAGGCTTTGTGGATTGTTTTAGGATTGTATGGACTTCATGGTAGGTTATTAAAAGGGGTGAAAAGTTTTTATGTAAATAGTAGAGCATGTGTAAGAGTGGGAAATGCTGTGAGTGATTGGTTTCCTGTGAGTGTGGGGCTGCGACAGGGATGTGTGATGTCGCCTTGGTTGTTTAATATTTACATGGATGGTGTTGTAAGGGAGGTGAATGCAAGAGTTTTAGGTGGAGGTCTGAGTCTGGCGAATGTTGATGGTGGAGAGTGGAATCTGAAGCAGCTGTTGTTTGCAGATGATACTGCACTGGTGGCTGATTCAGAGGAGAGATTGAGACAGTTGGTAGAGGAGTTTGGAAGGGTGTGTGAAAGGAGAAAATTGAAAGTAAATGAGAATAAGAGTAAAGTGATGAAGTGTGCGAGGTTGGTAGATGGTAGGGGGATGAATATAATTTTGAATGGCGAGTTGCTTGAGGAGGTAGAGTGTTTTAAATATCTAGGGTCACATGTTGCTGTGGATGGAAGTATAGATGCAGAAGTGAAGTTTAGAATAAATGAAGTAGGAAAGGTGCTGGGAGGAATGAAAAAATTGTTTAGATGTCGTTCGCTTAGAATGGATGTAAAGAGAAGGCTGTATGAGGGTGATGTGGTACCGATTGCGCTATATGGGGCTGAAACATGGAATATAGGTGTAGCAGAGAGGAAAAGTTTGAATGTAATGGAGATGAGGTGTCTGAGGAGTATGTGTGGAGTGACGCGTATGGATCGAGTGCGAAATGATGAAGTGAGAAGGAGAACTGGAGTTGTTCGGGAGATGGTTGGTAGAGTTGAGCAGAGGGTGTTGCGATGGTTTGGGCATATGGAGAGAATGGATAATGAGCGATTGGTGAAAAAGATAACTAGATTTGATGTGAGAGGTGTAAGACTGAGAGGAAGACCACGAATAGGATGGATGGACAGTGTGAAGAGAGCACTGGATGCAAGAGGAATGTCTGTTGAGCAAGGAAGAGTGGCTGTGCGTGACAGAAATAAATGGAGAGAAATTGTGAATGAATAAGTGATGACGCAGCCCTGAGGGGATATTCTCCCGCATTTGGTCTGATCAGCTAGTCAGGTCAGGTGCGGGTAAGGGGATGGGTCTGTTATGATGTGGCAGGGGTAAACCAGTTCTGCTGTCGGGCCCTGCTTCTGATGTCACTGATTGCATTGCGCAGTTGACCCTTGTGCGGTGTGGTGCGGTGAGGATCTGTCCGTTCTTCCCTTTGGGACTAAGATGCGAATGAATGTGTTTGAATGGATGAGTAAATGGGGAGTGTGTCGTCCTGTCTCGGCTACCTCCCTTTCCTTGGGGGAAGCAGCCTAGGTATATATATATATATATATATATATATATATATATATATATATATATATATATATATATATATATAATTATTTATTTATTTATAAATACATATGTATGTATGTATGTATATATGTTAAATGACCTAAACAGAGCAAATCTCAAAGTAGGGCTAAAGATGAACCGGAGTGAAACTGATGTTTATCCAAATACACCATAGAGCGCCGTCAGAATAAGCGAATTTTTTTTTTTTTAAGAAGTCTAGGATTACAATTACTTGGGGCAAATACTAAAACTAACGAAAGACCATGATAGCAAAATAAAAAGACGCATTACAGTTGGATGGAGATGTTTCGGTAAACGTAGAGGCATCATGAAAAGTAGCTTGCCATTAGTTATGAAATGAAGAGTATATAACGAATGTATAATCCCAGCTATGACGTACGGTTGTGAGACCTAGAAACTGACAGAACCGAGGGAAAATAAAGTACTGTACTCCCTTCTCAAAGGGCAATGAAAAGGTCAGTGTTGATGAATCTGCTCATAGTCAGCAGAGGTAACAAGGAGACACAGCAGCACATTATCCTCTTTAATATGACAGCTCCACATAACCGCCGCCATGCAGCGCCCACCGTTGCCAGAACCCAAAACAAAAACAAAACAAAACAAATGAAGGCAGAGATGCGACATTAACTTAACAGAATTCCCTCTCTTCTTTCTTTAAAAAAAATGATACAACAATAATTTTACAGAATTCCCTCGTTTCTTTCTTTAAAAAAAAATAATAACTTTTCCAAAAAGACACAAACTTTAGTTACATACCGGTACCTACTGTATGTCAGTAAGATCTCCCTTTTGCAAAATGTTTAACAGTTTGAAAGTATTCACTCCTTTCTTTGTAAGGCAATCAGACAATTGCAATTCTGATCTAACCCAAATCATCTTTAAACAACCTTCCTGTATTAGCTGTTTTAGTGTGGCTAAATCTATTCTCAATCTCTTTTCACTTACATTTTTCATGGAGTGAACATTTTCAACCAAAGAATGATTATCCTTCTCTTGTGGTGGAATGGAGGAATCCTCCTGCCACTGTTTCACCCCTAAAGCCCAGTCTATTGACTTAGGCGCACAACCATCATCCTGATTACTGAACCAGTTTTTGTACATTCCTGTTGCCTTACCCGCACGACTTAAAATAGTAGCTACTCTCCATTCATCAGAGTCAACAGGTCTGTACCTCACTCTCTGTCCTACCTTCGGAATGCTAACAGATCTAAATGAGAGAGAATCCTGTTCAGTGTCTTTCCTGTGTATGTCCTCTATGATCTCATTATCATCTGAGGTGCTCTCATCAGCTTCATCGTCATCTACGTCATGAACAGTTCCAATGACATTATTATTTAAGGTACAAACATCATCATTATTTGACCTACTTCTTACTTCACCTAAAAGCCTCTCTTTACCATTCTCAATATCAGTGCTCATATCATACTTCATTTCCGTAACTCTTGTTACAGGTACCTTTACAATATAACTTCCATGTTTAATGATGACAGTTTTACCTTCCTGACCTATTACTGTACCAGGTCCCTTCCATTCATTATCACTCTTTTGAAATACACAAGCTCTCCATTCTGGAAGGTCCTTCCAACAGGTCTAACCTGATGCCTTAATGCACGTCTTAATCTTTCTGAAGTCTCAGCCCTTATAAATGCCTGGCGACTTGTATGAAGAGCATTCAGGTGCTTACCAAGTGTTTCACTTATTGTTGTGCCTTCCAGAGCTGGTAATGAATCATTCATGACATTAGGGAGCTTAGGGTTTCTGCCAAAAACCAATTGATACGGACTGTAACCCCCCACCATCTGCAAACAATTTTTAGCATTTACAGCCCAAGCAAGTGCTATGTGTAGAGGACATGTGGGTTGATCAGCTATTATTTTCCTCACCATCTCATCAATTACTGCATGGTTCCTCTCACAGAGTCCATTGCTAAATGGACTCTCTGCAGCTGTGTGCATCACTCTAATATTTAAGTTCTCACACATGTCAGAAAACTCCTCATTGGCAAATTCTCCTCCATTATCAGCCAAAAATTTGTCTGGTGAACCTATACCAGTTCCTATCCACATTTCTACAACTTTATCAATGATCGTCTTCCTCCTCTTATCATATATAATTACAGACCTACTGTATCGTGTGGCAACATCAACAAGGTGCAAGAAGTATACCTCCCCTTTCTTCCACTCTTTTAAATCTATGGCCACAACCTCATTAAAATCTCTGGCTAAAGGTAAACTCACCACAGGCCTAGAAGGGGTTTTCTTATACTTCCTACAAATATTGCAATCATCAGTTATTTCCTTCACTAATCTGAAATAGTCTGTATCCTGTACCCCAGCGTCCTTCAATAACTGACTTAGACGTTTTACAGAGGGATGGGCAAACTGTTTGTGCAACTTCAACACACACTTCTCTTTTCTTTTTTATCTGAACCTACAGTGAACATGACTTGCTTTACATCACTGGAATTGTTCTCTGTGATTGGAATACAATAATGACCCGAGACAGTACATTGTAACTTAATGCTCTTACCTAGCACAACTGCACAGTCATTTTCAACATCTAACTTAACTTTAGCTCTTTTCATTGATGGCTTACCAAATAGGAGAGGTATGTCACATTCTACTACATCAGATTTAATTTTACAATGGAAACCTGCCAAAACACATGGAAATGTAACCTTCTTTAAAGAGGGAACAACTACACCATCACCAAATTTAAAGGTAGCTCCACTATTTTCTTCATGAACTTTCATACGTTTGTCATCAGGCAGTGAATCTAAGTAACTCTGTAGCCAATCCACCCCACAAACAGTAGATGAACATACAGAATCCAATACAGCACAGTTGAAGGTGTCACCAACTAAATTTCTCATTTCATCACAGGACCCACTTCCACATGTTAGGTACACTTCATCCTCGTCTTTAGGTCCACATTCAGGAAGTGACTCTACCTTTGCTTCATATACCTTTTTCTCTCTGTTTGTACATTTATTTGCATAATGATACTCAGATCTACATATATGACATCGCGTAACATTACCTCTTGAGTCCACTGGGTTCTTTCGTGTACCCTTTTCAGTTCCACTCACAAAATTCCTGTAGCTAGGTCTATGTCCTCTTGTAGGGTGTTGTTGTTTCCTCCGCCAGTGCTGTTACCATTCCTCTTGTATCTCCCTTTGTCCGTAAAATTCACTTCCTCAGCAACATACACTGGCTCTGTCTTTATGGTGATGCCAGAATGAGCTTGGGAACTTTCTTGTGCAGCACTCGATGCAGGTACAGACTTAATCCCGAAGAATTTTCTGAGAGCTTCTACCATTTGTTGAAACATAGTATCTGGCTTACAGTAATCCACTGCTGTTAAAGCTAATTGCTTGTCTCTATGTGATAGGCCTGCACAGTCAAGTAATTTAAATGCTAGGATACAGTTAGGAATGATAATGCCATGCTTTGATAGTTTCTTGTGCCGTTTTTCAAACTCAGTTATGTAGGCCTCTATGCTGCTGCTCTCACTTATCCGGAAAGTAACAAATTCAGACCAAGAATCATAAGCACTGGTTAATTTATCCTTCATGTACCACTTATCAAGACTTTGTAGCAGTTTATTCATACCATCTTCACAATTCAAGTCTTGGATATTATCTTCACTAAAAACTCTGTCCCTTACCTCACTGCCCTCCAGAAAGGACAGGGCAACACTTAAAGCTTGTTTCTTAGGAGGTATAGTTGTCACTATCTGCCAAGCTTCCAGTTCGGTTTTCCACCTCTCATAACTCTTGTCCCCACCAAAAACAGGTGGAACACACTTCCCAGCTTGGCCACTTATCTTCTCAGTCGTATCTCGGTCTTCTTTAAATATTCAGATCACCTCTGCTGACCCAACTACGCTCTGCTACCATTTGATGAATCTGCTCATAGTCAGCAGAGGTAACAAGGAGACACAGCAGCACATTATCCTCTTTAATATGACAGCTCCACATAACCGCCGCCATGCAGCGCCCACCGTTGCCAGAACCCAAAACAAAAACAAAAAACAAATGAAGGCAGAGATGCGACATTAACTTAACAAGTGTTGAGAATATCTTTAAGAGACAGGCAAAGATCAACTTGGGTGAGAGAGCAGACTAAACTCAGACAATATAGAAGTCATAAATGAGCAGAAATGGAGGTGGGCAGGCCATGTAGCAAGAGAAAAGGATAACTAACAGAGCAAGAGGCAGACTGGCTGGACTTCAGGAGACGGTACGAGTAGCAGAAAAACTCCAGACAGGAGGTGGAGAGATGAGATATGGAAGTTAGAAGGCAAAACGTGACAAAGATTGGCTGAGTCAAGGAATTCGGAGGAAAGGCTGGGGGAAGCCAGTGTTCAGCAGTGGACTTGCAATGGCTGCTGCTGCTGAAAAAAAAAAAAAAAAAAAAAAAATATAAATATATATATATATATATATATATCTATCTATATATATATATATATATATATATATCTATACGTAGATGAATAGATATGTAGATGTAAATATATGTATATTGTTACGAGATGGGAGTATGCAACACAAGATAACAATCTGATTGCGTAAAAAAACTGAGAAAGAACAAAGTGAAAAGGGAACTGAACAAATAGTTAAATGATGAAATACAATTAAATAAAACTAACTCTAATCTCGCAACATAGGTCCGAAAGTAAATAAAATTAGCTGACGTTAGCAAGGGCAAAGTAAACACAATGAAAAATATACCTAATATAATACAAGCTAATAATATTTACAAAAATTACAATTAGATAATGAAAACACAAAGGAATGAGGAGAAAAGTAACCTGATAATACCCTGAATAATCACACTAAAGTCTAGGAACAAAGTTGCCAAATAAATGAAATCATATCAAATTAAAGGTTACTAAGCTGCACCCAATTGCCACAAAAATGAATAATAATAATAATACAGAGATGCTTGTGATAGGATGCTGATACGAAGTGAAAAAAAGATGTTCAGAATAATAAACAATACACAAAACAATGCTTCTCCTCCCTCTCTTCTCCAGTCAAACACACCCTCTCCAGACGCCAACCCACAAAAACTGTCTACATACAAAATCTTCGACCTTATATACGCTTCGGTCGCATGCACGCAACAACACGCAGTTGGGGCCAGAGGAGAAACATGCACAAAAGCATTAAGTAATTTAGCTTCTCCCCTGCACTGTGATCATTGTAAATATCACTGGTGAATACAACTCTTTATGTCGCGCAAGTCCAAGCTCCACCAAAGTCACTGATATTAAAAACAATTTTAGTCACACCCACGTCAAGAGAGCAAACAGAATCAACTAAGTTTTTATGAATGTGTACACGCTAAACAGGCAAGAATGTGAGCGAGAGCATATGCGTGGATGCTGACATACACAGCATTGATGCACACACACACACACACACACACACACACACACACACACACACACACACACACACTACATAATATACAGAAAAAATATATATATTCTCACACACATAACACATCCACATCTAAGAAAGAATTTTCCTTTAGGAAAATTCGTTCTTAAGAACGTGACAAACAATCAGCAATGACATTGTCAGCACCCTTAATATGTCTAACATCCAAATGAAACTGCTGAAGGAACCAACTACAACGCATCAATCACTGATTCTTCATCTTCAAATTATTCAGAAATTTGAGTAGGTGATGATCAGTATATACAATGACAGTAGGCCCAAATGCAGGGACATACACTGAAAAGTGCTGCAGGGCGAGGATCAGGGCTAATAGTTCCTTTTCAATAACAGAATAATTACGTTGAGAAACAGAAACCTTCTTACTGAAATAACGAACGGGATGCTCTATGCCATGATCGTCGTTCTGCATTAACACAGCTCCTGCACCCACATTACTAGCATCTACAGCAAGTTTAAATGTCTTATCAAAGTTTGGTGCAGCCATAACTGGATAATTACATAAGACCTCCTTGGCTGCATCTAAACTCTTCTGACACACATCAGTCCAGACCTGTTTTCTTTCTTAAACAATTCAATGAGAGGGGCCACTATTGTTGCAAAGTTCTTCAAAAAATGACGGTAGTAACCAATATTGCCGAGGAATCAGCAAAGCTCGCGCCTGCTTTTTGGTGCATGAAAATTCTTTATTGCTTCCACCTTAGAGTTAGGGGGGTGCACACAACCATGACCAACCACATAACCAAGGTATTGAACTTGTGCACAAACAAACTCACACTTCTTCAAATTCACTACAAGGCAAGCCTCAGAAAGCCTGGACAGCAAAACACCTAGTTCTCTTAAGTGGCTTTCCCAATCATCGGTATAGACTACTACATCATCCAAGTATACCACACAATGCTTCGTACCACTGACAACCATGTTCATTAATTCCTGGGGCGTTTTTCATACCATACGGCATCACATAACACTGGTATGTTTGTCCGTCTGCCACAAAACACGAGACTTCCTTAGCCCGTTTGGTCAAAAGTACTTGCCAGAAGCCTTTCTGGAGATCTAACTTGGTGATATAACTAGATGAGCCGATGCGATCAATGAAGTCCCCAATCTGGGGCAATGGGTATCTATCAGTCTTGGTTAGCGCATTCACCCGTCTGTAGTCTACGCAAAATCTTGTGGTGCCGCCTGGTTTAGGCTGCAAAGTCAGGGGAGAACTCCAGAGACTAAGACCATAGAAGACCATGGTCCAACATATAATTAAGCTCCTAACGCAGCACGCCAATACGCAGAGGACTGACTCGATGAGGGGGCAACTTCACAGGAACGGTGTCACTCACATCCACTTCGTGCTGCATCCAATTGGTCTTCCCAGGGGTACTGCTGAATACTTCCTTGAAAGTTGACAAGAGGGCAACCAACTGAGATGCTTGGTCCTGAGGTAGATGTGCTAACTTGGAGCTGAGAGTGGACTCCGCCTCATCATTCTTCACCCAGCTACAATCTTGAAAGTTGCAGTCCACCTCAAACAAGCCACTATTAACACCCTCCTGAGCAGCAGAAGCAGTGGTAGGAACAAGGTGTACGGGAGCTGGAGAAACTGGTGCACGATGGTACGGCTTCAGCATGTTCACATGGCACAATTGGTGCTTCTTCCTTCTGTCAGGGGTCTCCACCAGGTAGTCAATGTCTCTAATACACTGCAGTACAGGGTAACGACCATTAAACTTAGTGGCCAGCGGCTGACCTTGCAGTGGCAGCAACACCAAAACCGACCTTAAACTCCCTCAGCTTGGCCTTTCAATCATACTACGCCTTCATGTTTTCTTGTGCCTGCTTGAGATTTTCCCTGGCCAGCTTCAGAGTCTCACTCATACGACTCTTGAAGTCCTGCACATAATGTAGTAAGCTCCTGCTCTCGGTGAGGTTACTGCTCCAAGTCTCCTTAACCAAGCTCAGGGGACCCTGAACTCGGTGGGCTAACACGGGCTTATTAGGATAGAAGCTCAAACTCTCTTGGGGGATTTCCCTCGTAGCGAACAGGAGGAACAGCACACCATGGTCCAAGTCCTTAGAGTGCTCCAGACAATACTTGCTGAGCATATTCTTGAGAGTCTGGTGGTAACGCTCCAAGGCACCTTGAGTCTCCGGATGGTAGGCACTGCTCTTGATGTGTGTGATTCGAAGTTGAGCTAATGACTGCTGGAAGATGTTGGAAAGTAAATTAGACCCTCTATCTTACTGAACCTCACGGGGCAAACCAAGCTTTGTAAAGAAATCTAGCAAAACTCTAACCACTGCCTTAGCCTTCACTGATCGTAAAGGTATTACCTCAGGGTACCTCATGGAGAGGTCAGTGATAGTGAGCAATATGACTTACCACTAGAAGTTGGGGGCAAGGGTCCCACCTCATCAATAATTAACCTGGAAAAAAGGGGATCAATGGCAGGAATGGGGACAAGAGAGGCCTTAGGGGCTGACTGATTCGGCCTACCCACTACTTGACAGGTATGACAATGTTTGATGAACATAGCCACGTCCGCTGCCATGCGAGGGCAGTAGAATTCCGCATGCAGCCTCTCCATGGTCCTCCTTACATTCATGTGACCTGTAGAATGAGCCAGCTGAATTAACTCCTGCCTGCATATATTAGGTACTACGATCTGATGGTAGTCCCACATCCCATCATCTACATTCACATGTGGAGGTCTCCACCGTCTCCACAAAATCTCATCTTCCACATAAAAACATCCTCCCTTCTCCTTCTCAAAATCATCCACTGCACACAACTTCAACCTTTGAATCTCCTGGTCTCCAGATTACAACTCCTTTAACTTCTCAGTGTTTACCTCCTCCAATGGAACAGGTGGAATGTCTTCTAAAGAACCCATAAACGTATCTGCCAAAGATATCTCATCGTCTGATTGTTTCGTGTCCTCAGACGTAGGACTAACTGTTGCCTCTGGTACAGTGACGTTGGGCACACTACAAGTTACCTTCTCCTGCCGACTGCTCTCTGTACGTGACATGGACCTAGTCACTGCATAAACTGGGAAAACCTCTGCCTCAATGGGATCAACCTGCGAGGGAACTTCAGATACTGGCATCTCTGACAAAACTAGAGTGGTGATCTCCTCACCTCTCACAAGGTCATTGCCAAGTATTAAGTCAACACCATTCTCAGGTAAATAATCTACAACACTCAATCATGCCGGTCCATCAAACAACTGACATTTAACCTCACATGAAACTAGCAGCACAGTCTTTGTACCTGTTATGCCCCTAATCAGAACAAACTCTCCTCCTGCAACATCAAAAACTTCATTATTTGGACTTAACCACAAAGAAATTGTAGAATCAGTGTCACGCAGAATGCCTACTGGAGGCTGCATGCCATTCACCTTCACTGAAGTAGAATACAGGTAGGAGGCATACAAAGAAGCAGGGGCAACACTGCTCGTCACCGCCTGTACCACTCATTCTGAAACAGTGGGCTCTGACAAAAACTGTGAGCTTCCCACCTTCCAGAACAACATCAACCCCAGAAAGGTGTAAAACATCAGATTTTCCCTGATTAACAACAGGGGATCCAACTGAAGGGGTAGCCAAAGGATCTCCACGAGAAACAAAGCTCACTGGCTTCACAAACACCTGACTTTTGCCAACATCTATCTACAGTGTGACCTGGCCTCTTGCATTATGAACAAGTAAATGGGCAGCGTGTAGGTTTTGGGGAAATGTGAGGTGTATCAGGTTTGAGTGTGGAGTAATTCGTGGTGCTGGGCTTCTGAGATGGTTGTTTGGGGAGCTGAGAGGGGTAATACTCCTTAGAAATACTCCTAGGAACTTCCTTACCCTTATTCAAATTCTTGATCAATAAATAATCAACTACATAAACTGCAGCTTCAGCAGCATTCTTAACTTTCTTATCAGCGAGGTAAGTTCTTAAATCTGTATCAATTTTATCAAGGAAGTTCTCAAGGATAACAAGTTCTTTAAGCTTAACATAAGATTCTGAGACATCCTCATTTTGCATCCATTGATTAAATGCATCAGCTGTCTGCCTATTGAAATCTACAAAAGTGTCATGAGGGCACTTCTTGCAGTTCCTAAATTTCTGCCTGTAAGCTTCAGGTCTCATCTCGTATGCCCACAGTATGGCTTTCTCCAGTACCTCATAATCCTGTGATTCTTGGTGGCTAAGACTGTTATAGGCCTTCAACACTTAACTTGTGGCAATCTTCTCAAATCGGTCAAAGAACTCCAGTACCAAGCACTGATCAAATGGGGGAACTAATTTGATGGGTGCAACTGCTCTAAATTCTGAAAAGGAATGGGAAAAATTAGTTGGGGTACTTGGGCAATTCATACTCATTTCATAGTCAAGCTTCATCTGCTCCAGTTTTATCTTCTCCTCCTGCAGTCTACTATTCTCCTCCTCCATCTCCCTCTGAAGCTGTAATTTTAGCTGTAACGTCCTATCCTCCTCCTCTTTCTTCTCCCTCTGAAGCTGTAACGTCCTATTCTCCTTCTCCTTCTTCTCCCTCTGAAGCTGTAGTTGAAGCTGTAACATCCTATTCTCCTTCTGTAGTTTAAGGTGCAACATCCTATACTCATGATCACACTTAGCCTGCTCTGCATCAACATATTCTCTCTGCACAGTAACATCACTAGTTCTAACCTCCATTATGACACACTACAATAACACAATAATAATCAAAATATCAGGGTAGTATCCTGGTGAGGTAAAGCCAAATTATATATTACGAGATGGGAGTACGCAACTCAAGATAACAATCTGACTGCGTCAAAAAACTGAGAAAAACAAAGTGAAAAGGGAACTGAACAAATGGTTAAATGATGAAATACAAAGAAACTAACTCCAAGCTCGCAACACAGGTCCGAAAGTAAATTAAATTAGCTGACGTTAGCAAGGGCAAAGTAAACACAATGAAAAATATACCTAATATAATAAATGCTAATAATATTTACAATATTTACAATGAGTTAATGAAAACACAAAAGAGCAAGGTAAAAAGTAACCTGATAATACTCCGAATAACCACACTAAAGTCTAGGAACAAACTTGCCGAAAAAATGAAATCATATGAAAAGATAACTAAACTGCATTCAAATGCCACAAATAATAATAATAATAATAATAATAATAATAATAATTAACAATACAGTAATACTTGCAATAGGATGCTGATACAAAATGAAAAAAAGATGATCAGAATAATATACAGTAACAAAACACTGCTTCTCCTCCCTCTCTTCTCCAGTCAAACACACCCTTTCCCGATGCCAACCCACAAAAAATGTCTTCATACAAAATCTTCGGCCTTATATAAGTTCCGGTCGCATGCGCACAACAACACGCAGTTGGGTCCAGAGGAGAAACATACACAAAAGCATCAAGCAATTTAGTTTCTCCCCTGCACTGCGATCGTTATATATATCGCTGGTGTATAAATCTTTATGTCTCGTCAGTTCAAGCTCCACCAAAGTCACTGATATTAAAAACAGTTTTAGTCACACCCTCATCTAGAGAGGAAACAGAATCAATTAAGTCTTTGTGAATGTGTACACACTAAACAGGCAAGAACGTGAGCGAGTGCATGTGCGTGGATGCTGGTGTACACAGCATCAACGCACACACACACACACACACACACACACACACACACACACAGAGGGATTCAGTCTAGGCGGACGTGTGACACCGGCGCTCCGTATCAAATCATCACGGCCAGTGGCATTACCTAAATAGTATCTTTGTATGAGTCAAGCTCAGTACCAGGTTAGACTAAATGATTGTTTATTATTAAAAGGAAAAAAATAATAAGTTTAAACAAGACTTGTAAAAACAGGAAATAGAACCAAGGCGAAAGAATACGCTGAGTCATCTCTGAGGTTTGTTTAGACTACAACAACACGGAGATTGTAAGTACATGCATTGCACTTTAAGTATTGCAAAATGGATACATACTTCAGTAAAACAAATTTGGAAAAGAAAAGGGGTAAAGGTAAAAAGCAAAATGATGATTTCTACCAAGAACTGGTTGAAGTAGAGACCCACAATAGACTGGTTGAACGTGTAAACAAACTAGAAATGGCTTTCAAAAATGAAATTGATGAAATAAAGAAGCAGATGCACTTGCAAAAGGAAGAAATAGAAAAACTAGGAAGGGAGGCCAATAAGAAAGACACAACCATCAGTGAACTAACAGTGGAACTGAGTACACTTAGGAAGAAAATGAGTGAAATGGCAAGTACAGCAGTCACTCACGAGAGTGTTATGGAAGAGTTCAAAAATGATACAGAGACAATTAGGCAAGTTAGCAATCTTATTGACCAGAGCAGTGATATTGAGGAGAAGATAACACAAGTGAATGAAGCTGTGCAAAGCTACAAAAATGATGTAGAAACCACGTATGCTGAAATGGTGAAAGTAAAGAAAGACTTAGAAACAACGGTGGAGGAAAAAAGCATTAAAAAGGAGGTGAAAAGAATAATCCAAAACAATCCAAAGTTAGTCAGAGATTCGGTAGAGATAAAAAAATCAATAGTAATCACTGGTATAGAAGATGAAGAAGTTAAAAACAAGATCACAAGAGACAAAAAGGAGATGGCAAATGTAATGAGCTTACTGAAAGAAGTATCAGATGAAATCTGTAGTAAAGACATAGAGGAACACAAAAGGTTAGGGAAATACGAGAAAAGCAAGACAAGACCTCTAAAGGTGACTTTCCAGAGTGTAAACACTGTGGAAGAGGTACTAAAAAATGCAAAGAATCTTAAGGAAAAAGAGGAGTTCAAAAATGTATGGATAAAAAGATGCCTAACACAAGAGGAACTGGAATTACTGAAAGAGAAAAGGGAGGAAGCAAAAACAAAAAATGAGGGAAGATCAGAAAAGGAGAAGAAGAAATTTTTTTACAAAGTAATAGGATTGCAGGTACGAAAGTGGTACACAAACAGGATGGAAGAAAAAGGAGGAAGGTAGCAGAACCATGTCATGACAAGTATATAAACAAGATGATAAAGTTGATGTACTCAAATGTGGATGGAATGGTATCTAAATTACGAGAGATGAATGATTATGTCAGAGAAAATGAACCACAAATAATATGCCTAACTGAAACGAAATTAATACCAAGGATATCAAATGACATACTAAACTTAGAGGAATACCATATATGGAGAAGAGACAGATATTTTAAAAAAGCAGGGGAATTATAATATTAACTAAGAAAAATCTAAAAGTCAAGGAAATAAAACTAGATATACCATCACAAGTAGAACTGATTGCAGTAGAGATCGACACATCTGAAGGTAAAGTAATTGTAGCCAATTTGAACATGCCACCCAGATCAAACACATGGGAAAGAGACGAATATGAGGACCTGGCAGAGAGTACAATTCAGAGTGTAAGATCATTGCTACATAAAATGGAAGAGAAATCGGAAAGAATTATACTAACTGGGGACTTCAATACAAATATAAATTGGAATACTCTAGATATAAATAGCCAAGAAAGCTGTTGGGACCAAAAGCTCCTGGATCTAGTACAAGAGTTTTTCTTAACCCAACATGTGAGGGAAACCACCAGAAAAAGAGGACTTGATGTACCTTCAGTGCTAGATCTAATATTTACAAGGCAAGAAAATGATATTGACAGTTTAGTATATCACCCTCCACTCGGCAAAAGCGATCATGCAGTACTAAATTATAACTTCAGGATAGCATATGACATAGTAAACAGCAATGATAGTTACAAAATGAGCCTAAACTATAAAAAGGGAAATTATCAAGACCTAAAGAAGTATTTCTTAGAAGTTGATTGGGAAAATGAGCTTAAAGGACAAGATTTAAATGCTGTATATAAAAAATTCTGTGAATTTTATGAAATAGGAGTCCAGAAGTACATCCCACAGCACAAAGAAGCAGATAAGAAAATACTGAAATGGTTCAATACAGAATGTAAAAAATCAATAGAAAGAAGAGATTTGTTGTGGAATAGATACAGAAGACACAATAGTGAAAGGGCGTATAATAATTACAAACAGGCAAGAAACGACTATACAAGAATAAGGAGGGAAGCCCAAAAACAGTTTGAGGAGGATATAATAAATAAAAGTAGTGATCAACCAAAGCTGTTTTACAGTTATATCAGAAGCAAAACTAAAGTAAAAGATATAATACAATCCATTACGGACGAGGGAATCACTTATACACAAGAGAAAGATATTTGTGAAGCACTAAATAAGAATTTCCAATTAGTTTTTACAGAAGAAAAAAATTTTGAGACGGACTATGTGGAACACGCATGTCCACACATACTACCAGATATACAAATAGCAGAAAAAGTAATACAGGAGGAGTTAAGTAGATTAGACAGAGGAAAAGCAAGTGGTCCTGTTGAAATTTCATGTTGGGTATTACGAGAATGTGCAAAGGAGTTATGTAAACCATTATTTTTAATTTTCAAGAAATCCTTGAGTCAAGGTAAACTCCCTGATATTTGGAAAAAAACAAATATTTTCCCCTTATTCAAGAAAGGAAATAGACAAAATCCACTCAACTACCGACCAGTATCACTGACCAGTGTTGTAAGCAAGGTATTAGAAAAACTTATAAGAAAAGCTTGGGTAAATCATCTAGAAGAACACAGTATGATAACAGAAAGACAGTTTGGTTTCAGAAAAGGAAAATCATGTGTTACTAATCTGTTGAGCTACTATGACAGAGTAACAAACACAATACAGGAAAGGGAAGGATGGGTGGACAGTATCTATTTAGATTTCAAGAAAGCTTTTGACACAGTACCACACCAAAGACTTTTATGGAAACTGTACCATCAAGGAGGAATTCGAGGCAAACTGTTTTGTTGGATGCAAGACTTTCTCATAAAAAGAGAAATGAGGACAGTACTAAGAGGAAACTACTCATCATGGAAAGAAGTGACTAGTGGAGTACCACAGGGTTCAGTGCTGGCACCAATCATGTTTTTAGTGTATATAAATGATATAAACAGTAACACTGGAAATGAGAGCTATCTGAATATGTTTGCAGATGATGCAAAAATACAAAGGAGAATTACTAACACAGACTCTTGTAAAGAGCTACAAGAAGAATTAAATAAACTTCATGAATGGAGTAGTACATGGCAAATGGAATTCAATGTGGACAAGTGTCATGTAATCAAGTTTGGTAAAAGTGGAAAAAGACCAGATTGGGATTATAAGTTAGGAAATAAAACCCTATACACATCAGAAAGAGAGAAAGACCTAGATGTGATTATCAATAACAGACTATCTCTGGCTGACCATATCAGCGAGAAGGTACGGAACATGTATACACTGCTTGCAAATATGAGAATAGCATTCACATACATAAATGAAGACATGCTAAGAAGGATAATAACATCATTCATTAGACCAACCCTGGAATATGCATCAGTAGTCTGGAGTCCTCATCTCAAAAAGCACATAGACAAGATTGAAAAAGTTCAAAGGGCCGCTACAAGATGGATACCAAGCTTAAGGGATCTAAGCTACGAAGAAAGACTAAATAAACTGAATCTACCAACACTACAGGAGAGAAGGAAAAGAGGTGACATGATAATGCTATATAAATGCATATCAGGAAAGGAGATAATAGACATAAATGATTACTTAACATATGGAGAAGCATCAGCAAGAGGACACTGCAAAAAATTGCATAAGAAGAGAGGTGATAAAGACGTAAGGAAATTCAGTTTCCCAAACAGAGCAATTGATCAATGGAATGCACTACCGAATGAAATAGTGTGTGCCAAAACAATTCACAAATTTAAGGATATGTACGATAAATATGGTTTAAGACACGGGACAGTACGAGCTTGACTCATTCCTGTAAAGATACAATTAGGTAAGAACAATTAGGTAAGTTAAGAACACGCACACACACACACACACACACACACACACACACACACACACACACACACACACACACACACACACACACACACACACACACACACACACACACACACTATACATAATATACAGAAAATATATATTCTTACACATGTAACCATATACTTATTTATTTATAATAATTTGTTAGGAATCTATCTATCTATTGCCAGACGCCTCAATCCCGTTTGGGGTGGCCACAAACAAATCGCCTCCAAGTCGCCCTGTCCCCCGCCATTTCACTCCCCTGCTCCCAACTCACACCCCCCTTTCTCATATACCTCTCCACCCCATCTCTCCATCTCATCCTCGGCCTCCCCCGCCCTCTTTCCCCCTCCACCTCACTCACATACACTCTCTTCGTCAGTCTTTCACCCTCCATCCTCTCCACATGGCCAAACCACCTCAGTGTGTTCCTCATAACGCTTCCTATCACATCCACATCAACACCACAACGCTCCTTTATATCCTCATTCGTCAGCCTGTCTCTCCATGTGACTCCACAGGCTCCTCTTAAATAACTCATTTCCACTGCTCTCACTCTTTACTTGTGTCCTTCCAACAACGTCCAAGCTTCACTTCCGTACGTTAGATTTGGTATCACAATACTGTCATGTAGTAACTTTTTCACTTCCATGCTCACTTCCCTGTTTCTTATCACTGCTTTCAAAGAACCAGCAACCTTTCTTCCCTGCCGTACTCTTTGAAGCACTTCACCCTCCAAACCTCCATCCTTACTCATCACACTACCCAAGTACTTAAACGTACTCACATTTTCCAATTCCTCACCGTCCAACCTCGCTGTACATTCACTGACTTCACCTCTCTCAAAGACCATCACTTTACTCTTCCCTACATTCACCTTTAGATTCCGTTTCTTACACACTCTCTCAAACTCATCCACCAAGCCTTGCAGCTCCCCTTCGTCCTCACTCAACAACACAGTATCATCTGCAAACAACAGTACAGGGAGTTTCCAAACACTATCCTCTCTCACCAGGGCCACTCCAACATTGTTAGGAATAATCGGAGATAAATATCTAATTCTGAACCATAACACGTAAGATCCAGCGTAAACCTTAAAAACTTTAACTCCCACGCGGTTCTTGGAACTTCCCATCCCTGAAAAAGATAGGAAGATCAAGGACTTCCATCATCCCCCCTTCCCTCCCTCCATCACCCCCACACACTTGAAATTAATTTGTTTCTTGAGATTTACTGTATATTTGGTCATTTATTTATTTTGGCCTGATGATATTGTCCCGAGTCTGACATATAGCCTAAAATATTGTTGGTGATATCCACGGTAGTATATCTCGTCGTGACCATATTCTCTTTGAGGTGGAGGCGACTGGAACCTGCATTAGTATATCAAATCCTTTTCAGTGGTCGGCCATTGTGGTCCTGGCCCAGCAAAGTGGCCACATGTGACGTCATGAGGTTGATCAGTTTTGTCTGCTGTCTCCAGTGGGCAGTATATTTTATATACTTCCATTCATTACATACCACATTATGATAATGGGTTTGGTAGTCTGCAATAACTCTTTATTTGACTGTATTGTAAGAGAATCTTCATGATCCTGCCATATTTGATTCCTGTCTAAAAGACGAGGTGGAACCCAAACAGTTTGAAGATTTGAAGATTTTATAAAAGCTAACTCGTACCGTACATGAAAAATGGATTTCTTAAAAAACTTCCCGTTAATGTCAAGCATGTTTTCAATATAGCATGTGACTGTTAGTGCCAGAATGGGAACATGTGAAGGTGTGTGGTACTTAGGAGGACTGTTAGGCCTCAGGGAACGAACTGCACTCACAATGGAAAATACTGAATGAAAGCAAAATCTTCGTGGAACAGAAAAGAGAGCATAGAGCTTGCTTATTTATGCAGCTAAAATAAATTCACAGGGCAGTGCTTATGCCACAGTGTGTATGGCTGGAGGACCATGGAGTTGTGAAGAGTAAAGGATGTGACCGTGTGTGCCACCATATAACTCCAGTCCTCCCTCAACAACCCATCAACGCTCCATCCCCCCAACCCCTCCCCCATCCTATCTCCCTCAGCTATTTCTCTTAATCTCCACCTCCCTCCCTCATCTCTCGTCCGACCTCTTTCCCCTCTCCTCTCCCACCCCCCCAACTCCTCTTCAGCTCCCTCCACCTCCCACATCTTTTCTCCGTCTTGATCTCCCACTTCTTTTCTCCAGCTCCCTCCACCTCTCACACCGCTTCTTCAGCTCCCTTCACTTCCCACACCTCTTCTTAAGCTCCCTTCACCTTCACTTCTCTCCTCCATCACCTCCACACCTCCTCCAGCCCCGACCATCTCTGTCTCCGTTCTGCCACACCTCCCCACCCATCTTCCAACTTCCTCCCGTCCTCCACTTCCACCCCTCGTGAGAAAAACTTGTAACTGAGTACGTATCACTTCCTGGAGTTTGAATAAGGCCTTCATTTTGCTGACTTGTCCCCTTCGCTATGGTGGCACACTACGAGTCTTATATTAAATTTGTTATTTCCAAACGATATTATTCAATTTTTTAGGCCTCTCGTGTCCCGGGAATTATTAAAGGCTATTTCTAATATCGCAATAAAGAAAGCCTCATAACCTGATACAAATCTTGTGGAGATAACAAGAGTAAACCAAAGATTACGTCATCTAAGAGAAAGGGTTATCCTCACCACCACGAAGGGCATCTCTTAATCTGAGTTAAATCATCTTACAGAAGCAAGAATGAAATATTTTACTTCAAGGCGTTTAACCTGTTCACCTTGATGACGTTTTGTATTTTACACTGGTATCTCTGTAGGTCTGTAGGGAAAACAAGTCCATGGAGGGAATACGTTCATGGGGTAAAATACGTCAACGGGGAAAAATGGTTCAGTGTAGGAACAGGTCCGTGGGGATAAAGTTGGTGGATGATAATATGACGCTGAATGAGTATTGCCGGAGACGGGCTTATGTTCCTGTATTCTGTTCACTTTAACCAGCACAAAAGTACATCTTTTCATCTATAATGCTGGGCTGTGGCAAAAGAGTAACACATGAATATGGTGCTAGTCACAAAGAAGTGCTATGAAAATGATACAGATCCGTATAACATTTCTTGGTACTTCCAGGCAACTTTACTTTGCTAGGGAGACTTGGAACTATAGAGGATTAGATGCGCCCTTCCATAAACAACTGCGTCATGGTAGTGAAGGGATAAATGAAAGTTGTGTATGACTGTCCCCCCCCCTCCTCCCTTTTTCAAAGCTCTCTTGCTGAATGAAATCGACTGGAGAAAGCCAGATGAAAATCAACCAGGAAGTCATTGTAGTGAAGGGATTTAAAAAGCTTATTAAAACAGCGAGACAGTGGTAGGAATTTAAAAAAAGAATATTAATTAGTGAAGTTGTGGGTCAGCCTCCACGAGCTGTGATGACGACCAGCCGATGAAAATGTTTACCAGCACTCGGCAAGATTAATTTTGTTGGGGGTCGGCAGTACACACACACAGACACACACACACACACACACACACACGCCTCTTTCGCTTCACTGCACCCAAAATTATTAGATGGCCTGAATAAATTTCTTCACAGTATACCCGTAATCTTGCACTTTTAAGTGAGGATGAATTTTGTGTATTTCTTTAACACCCGTCCTGCCACTTTTCCCTCATGTTTATTAAACTTTCTCTTTAAATGTTCAGGTAATATTCGGAGTGTTTAGCGCTCTCTCTCTCTCTCTCTCTCTCTCTCTCTCTGGTAAGAACTTGATTGTAAAGCCGATAATGGAACACTGGAATATATGGCCAGGTGGAGGAAGAAGTGAACAGATACAAAAAGCAAAAAATCAAGAAGTGTAAAAAGAAAAAGTTTAATGCAACGCGTATGAAATGAAGGACAAAGAAACAGATGATAAGATTGCAAAGCTGTAATTAGGAATACAAAGAGCCTGTGTGTGTGTGTGTGTGTGTGTGTGTGTGTGTGTGTGTGTGTGTGTGTGTGTGTGTGTATAACTTTCTGATAACACATATTGTTTCAGACAACCTACAACCCACCGTCTATCCAATCACCACACACCTGCATCTCACTGTAGGTAAGTGTCTGTTATATAAATTTCCCTGTACAGTCGGTAACATTATTATCCATCCAGTTGTTTACCGGAAATAATGAGGCAGCAAGGAAATATTTTTATAACCCAGTGATGTGGTCTTTGGAACTAAACAAACTTAAAAATTCTTACTAAGAGTTTCACAATTGTTCTAGTACAGAGGGAATCGATATTATTGCCCGGAACGTATTCTCCCATATCATCATTACTCTTCCATTTCCTTCCTTTTGCAACACTGAATTAAACATCTGAATATAATCTCTATTCATTTCTTTTCATGGGTGTTTGTCAGATTGCTTTATGAATACAGTATATGGAAGAGGAGATACAGTGCGTTCAAACTTCACAGTACTTCATGTTTAGTATTTTCATTGCGAAATATCTATACACTTTAGTAATATTACTAGTACTCTTCTTTACCCATGTCAGACAAGTGGAAATGTTTTCTACTCCTCTCAGTCATTATGTCTCGTCCTCATTCAAATGTTCTTATTCGGCTGTATCTTTGTCTCTGTTTTCCTTATAACTCATATTTACTACACTCACGTTCCTGTAAGTTTTCGAGAAGTGTTGCAAGTTCTTTCATAACTGAATATTGTGGATATACTCTGATTTCCACATTCCTGTACCAGTCCTTACGTCTTGAAGGAGCTAAGATAGGCCTAGTTAAAGGAAATGAAAGATTGAAGGCTGCTGGAAAGTGGGTGATGGGAGGGGAAGAGAGACTGGGTCGGGAGGGGAAAAGAGGAAGTGGGAAAGGGGAAAGGAGGAGGGGAAATGGGAAAAGGTGAAATATACTTGAAAAGGAAGAGGGGTCAGGAAAGGACAATGGGTAAGAAAAGGAGGATTGGAATGGGGAATGGAGAGTTGGCAAAGGATGGTAAGATGAGTTCAGAAGGGGGGAATAAAACTGGGAATAGAGAAGCCAAGCAATGTGGATGGAAAAGAGACGCTAGGATGAGAAGAAGGAAGTCGAATGGAGAGAGAGAGAGAGAGAGAGAGAGAGAGAGAGAGAGAGAGAGAGAGAGAGAGAGAGAGAGAGAGAGGAGTAAAGAGCAGATGGCAGGCTTGAGGACTGAAGTGGAAAGAGTGAGCTGGGAAAAAAGTTGAAATAACAGGAGGAAAGTGAGATGGGAAAGAGACTGGGCATTTGCTAGTAATTGGAAACTAAAATAAGAGATAGCAAAACAATAAACAGTTGATGGGGTAGAAGTGGTGATGAAGATAGGATATTATGCAACACGTAGAAGTTGGATTAGACACTGGAAACGAGGCCAGAAGAGGAGACAGAAAGTTGACTGGGAAGAGGAAGGTCAGGTAATTGATGTAATAGGAGTGAGAATAAAGAAAGCAACTGAAAACTGGAATTTGAAAGGACTAATAACAGGTAAAGAGGGTTCTGAAGAGAAAGTAGAATATTAAATTGGTAACAGGAAGAAGTAGCTTAAATTTATGCCTGTAATCTACATGAGGGGTTTTCAGGTCAGTAGTCAGCTTTGCCAAGGCTCAGTCGTCCCCTAGAACACGATCTGAAGGGTTGTTAATAAGGATAAAAAATAATAACTGCTGGAATAGAATGATAATGAAGAGACGTGGGTAGAGGGTCACACTTGGGCACCACCGTCACGTTCACTAATACCATCAATTCCGGTGCGTAATTGTATGTCAGGCAGGTTATCACGCCTCACAACCACCCTCACGTTGAAAGAGAACATTCGACACTAGGTTTTGTACTTATTCCTCTGTTTATTTATGTGTATATTTATCTATTTTTTTTTATTGCTATGTCATTTACGACACAAACAAAGATCCGGAAGAAGGCAGAGAAAATTAATTGAAATAATAAACAATGGACGAGTTAACATTTTGCTGAAGAAAACTAGTGAATATATGCTGTAATGGATGGTCCCCTGATACACAGAGAAGAGCTTTGACATCACCACAGCCTCAGACACAAACACACCGCCGCCTGGCCAATCATCTTGGTTCGGTGCTGCTGAATGGCGTGCCCTCAGGAGGTACAATCACGGACACATGATTGCCTCATACTCATATTCCACTGCGTCTACGTCTCACTTTCCTATTGAGGCTTGGTATGATTCTCTGCCCATACATGATTTTTATTGATGTGATGCGTCTGGGAGGAAAGTGGCAAACATGCCTTAAGTATGAGGCAAACACAGTTGAGTATAAGGCGAATATTTGTCCATGATTGTACTGCTTTGATCTTCCCAAGCGTGATGACTGCTGGATGGACGGAAATCCCGTGCGTGTAGTACAGTGTGTGTGATGGAACTGCTTCTCACAGGCATCGATGCATATCTCATTTTTTATTTTATGTCTAGTTAATCCTTTCACATTCGTGTCGTTTCAAGAATTTAATTCCAGGTAACACTCCGGGTGATTTTATTTAGCTGAGAGTAAGCACTGGAGCCTAAGAGTGTTGATGCCGTAACATTAACCCTCTTGTGTTAGGAACACCTCTAGTAATTATTCCAGCTGACAACAGATGCTTCTGTTGAGCGGAAAGAGAGTGCTGTGCCAAAAATCCTGAACTTTGACACACACACACACACACACACACACACACACACACACACACACACACACACACACACACACACACACACACACACACACACACACACACACACACACCGTCATACAGACATATTATACAGTCTCTGACACATCAGACACACCATCATACAGTTTCAGGTACGACATCAGGCTTATTTGAAGTACATCATCATGCACAGATTCATGCACAACATCAGGCACATCATTGGTTTCAGGAAGAATTACGGACAGATCCGATGTACATCAACAGGCACAACAGGAGGCACATTTCATGCACAACATTAGGCGAATTTCACTGATGCCATTAGACACACTGAAAGCACAGCAGGAGGCAGCTTTCAGGCAAGTCGGGCACATTTAATGTATTGGACAATATTGTGCACATTTTGGGCGCATTTCAGGTACAGTGTTGTGCACATTTCAGGCACATTATGCACATTCCCGACTATTTTAGACACAAGGTCAGACATATTAGATAAATTTTAAGCACGACAGTGGACAGATTTCAGGCACATTTAGAACCGAAAGCCAGGCATTTTTCAAGGGCAAAATCAGACACAACATTAAGCACGTCATCAAGCGCATTTCAGGGACAGCAGGCACTCATCAGACATGTTTCAGGCATATCAGGCACATCAGGTAAATTTCACGCACAGTATTAGGCACATTATCATGCACATTTCAGGGATGTCAGACATAACTGAAGTATTATCAGGTGTATTAAAGGCACAACATCAGGAACGTAGCAGGCACAGATTCGGGTACGTTTCAGGAACAAAATCAGGCACATTGCAAGAAAAACATCATGCACGTTTGAGGCAAAGAAATCGGACACATTCCCAGCGCATCAGTTGCATTTATGGCCCAACATTAGAAGCATCTTAGGCACATCATCCACCACATTCCAGACACATCACCAAACAGTTTCAGGCAGGTGTCCAGACAGATTTTATTGCACATCATCAGGCATAATTTAGGAATATTTCAGGCACATCATCAAGCATATTTCAGGTACATTTCAGGCATATTTCAGGCACATCATCAGGCACATGTCAGGCACATTTCAGCCGCACCATCAGGCACATGTCAGGCACATTTCAGCCGCACCATCAGGCACATTTCAGACACATCAACAGGCACATTTCAGGCACATCATCAGGCAAATTTCAGGCACCGTCGTCAGGCACATCATCAGGCGTAATTTAGGAACAATTCAGGCACATCATCAGACACACTTCAGGCACATTTCAGGCACATTATCAGGCACATGTCAAGCAAAACACGGGCGAGGTTGAACAGCATCTGGGGCGAAGGTGGGGTCGAGACGGAGATGAATTTCCCTCGAGATTATTGAGACAAGAAGCTGAGAGGCACGAGGAAATGAAGGAGAGAGAGAGAGAGAGAGAGAGAGAGAGAGAGAGAGAGAGTGAGTGCAGGAAAGTAATAAAGAACACGTCCCATCCGAGAGGGAAACGGAGAGATCTGAAATGAGAGAAAATAAAAGAGAAGAGAAAGAAGAGAGGAGACGTATGGGACAGGAAAAGACATCGGACTAAGGAAAAGCTTAGAATGTAGGAGAGGAAAAGATGGAGAAATGAAATACGAGTATAAGTTTTTTACTTATTTAAGAAGGAAAAGGTCAGCCTAAAACTAGAGAGAGAAAAGTACAAGTCGTAAGGAGAAGAGAGAGAGAGAGAGAGAGAGAGAGAGAGAGAGAGAGAGAGAGAGAGAGAGAGAGAGAGAGGAAGGAGAAGAATCTAAGTGTAATCATAAAAGCCAGGATCATCCCCAAGAAATGACACGAGTGAAAAATTGAAATAACTGGGAAGTAATGGGGAAAAAGAGAACTTATAAGAACAAACTGCAGGTGCTTAAATGAAGACAAAGAAGCAAAGATATAAGCCATTCCAGTTATTTATGGAGGAGATCTTGAAAATAAATCAGCAAAAGTGTTCCCTTGTTGTCTGGAAATTTGGCTTTTCATTTTATTTCTCTCTCAGTTCATTACCTTCCCTGAATCTCTTAATTATCACTTCAGCAGAAGACAGCATCACACCACACACTGCCTCATTTTAAACTGCCCTACCTAAGACAGCCACGCCATACTAGGCTACACCCTATACTGCCACGCCACACACACACACACACACACACACACACACACACACACACACACACACACACACTGTCTCATATCAAACAGGTTTCTCACCTCATTAGACTAGGCTTACACTGCCACACCACACAAACACTGCCTCATGTCAAACACATCTCACACACACACCACACTGGACTGCACTTACACTGCCATGCCAGACACTGTCTCATGTCAAACATACTTCACACACACACCTCACTACTGTACAGTGACGCGATTTAAACGACCTGTGTAATCACCATAGTCATAGAAAACTGAGCAGTTGTTGTCCCAGAATCTTTTTATTTACCGCTCTTAATCTATGTATTACTTTGACTGTTTGTTGTTGTAAGGCTCAGAGATAGGGAAAATATAAGAAAGAATACATAGAGGGAGAGAGAGAGAGAGAGAGAGAGAGAGAGATCAGCAGAATAAGAATTTGATAGATATAATACAGATAAATACAGTGAAATATAGACAGACTCACAGGCATATAATACAAATGATAAGCGAGTCTCACCTTTCCTTGCATATCGTTGTCCTCTCTCGTCTGTGTTATTTGAGCTGCCTGCTTTGTGTCTGTGTAACCAATATCACCTTCTCCATCCTTCGCTTCACTCTCCCTCTTCTCTTGCCTCTCATCCATCATTAGTCCATTAAGCTATCTTGCATCACCCCCTTTACGTTCTCCCTTTCTCCTTCCCTTCCTTCCTCCCTCGCTTCTTCTCTCCATTCCTCCCTCCCTCCCTCCCACGTTTCTTCTCTCCATTCATCCCTCCCACGCTCCTTCTCTCCATTCCTCCCTCCATCCCACTCTTTCTCTCTCCCTTCCTCATCCATACTCCCACCTTTCAATCCCCAGCAGTCCATTCTTTTACCATCCCTTCTTTAATCTGCCATCACTCTTTCTCTTGTTTCTTCTCTCTCTCTCTCTCTCTCTCTAGTTATTTTTTTTTCTTTTTCTTCGTGATTTTATATCTCCTATCCTGTCTACAGTCATAACTGCTTCCCTTTGCATCTTATGTCGTATACTTCTCTTGTGTCTTCTTTTTTCAGTCCATCACATCATTACTCATATTATCCGCAACTCTTCATTTCCTTTGCACTTTTACTTTCCCTAATAACAATAACTTTTTCTTCTTGTCTCCATATACATGTTTTTCGGTATCACCGTCCAACCTTTGCTCTCCATTACCATGTCATTTTCTATCATCGACCAGTTACCTTCCAATTTTCCTTTTCATTACCTTGATACTCCTCCGTTTCCTCCATGGCTGTATGTACTCCGTTATCCACCACCATCCTCCTCCTCATCATCATCGACGTCATCATCATCATCATCGTCATCATCATCATCATCAACATCATCATCACCATCATCATCATCATCATATGTCATCTCGTCCCTCAGTGCTGCAAAGACTACGTTAGATTATTATTTTTTCCTCTGATCTTCCCGGACATATACCAACCCTAGCTACCCTCACTTAACGAAGTCTGAAATGAGTATTGGTATACAAAACTGTAAATTCTGTGTGTGTGTGTGTGTGTGTGTGTGTGTGTGTGTGTGTGTGTGTGTGTGTGTGTGTGTGTTTTTATGCGAGGAAGAAGGAACCAAAGGCCATGAGCCCGCAGTAACAGTTCCCTCCAAGAGAAAAACAAAATACAATAGAGAGCCAAATTCAAGATCCGATCATTTTGAGATGCCTGGACACACTACGTTTGAAAGACTGGAGATCATAGGCAGGAGGAAATACAGACAGAGGGAGACAGTTCCAGAGCTGACCTGTTGCATAAATGAAAGACTGCGAGTAACGGTTAACTCTTGCATTAGAGAGTTGGACAGAAAAGGGATGAGAGTTTGCTGCCAGACGGGTGCTACGCGCCCGTCGTAGAGGTGGAGGAATGCAAGCAGACAGTTCAGAGGAGCAGTGACCATTAAAGTAGCGATAGAAAAGAGATAAAGATGCAACAGTGCGGCGAAGAGACAGAGGTTGAAGGGAGTCAGTAAGAGGAGGAGAGTTAATGAGACGAAAAGCCTTTGACTCCACCCTATTGAGAAGAGCTGTATGTGGGGAGCCTCCCCACACATGAGAGTTGTACTCCACACAGGGGCGGATAAAACCCCTGTATAGAGTCAACAATTGTGCAGGGGTAAAGAAAGAGCGGAGTCGGCTTAGCACACCCAATCTCTTGGAAGCAGATTTTACAAGAGATGTAATATGATCTTTCCAAGATAAGTCCCGAGTAAATGAAACCCCAAGCATGTTCAAGGATGATGCAGGATTAAGCTGAATATTATTAAACATTAGTGGGTATACCTGTGGAAGATTTTGTCGGGTTGATAGGTGTAAGAACTGAGTCTTAGATGCATTAAAGACAACCATATTATTTTTACCCCAGTCAGAGATATGAGCCAAGTCAGACATTAGGTGTGCCATAGCCTCATCCCTTGTTTCTTGAAGTAACTGTTGAGATGGGCGTTGCGGGAACCGAATGGAAAGATGAAGGGTGGAGTCATCAGCGTATGAGTGGATAGGGTTAGATGTACAGCTTAGAAGATCATTGATGAATAAAGGGAAGAGAGTTGGTGATAGGACAGAGCCCTGAGGAACACCACTGTTGATAGATCTAGGAGAAGAACGATGGCCGTCTACGACAGCGGCTATAGAACGACCAGAAAGGAAGCTAGCGATGAAGGCACAGATAGAAGGATAGAAACCGTAGGAGGGCAGTTTGGAAATTAAAGATTTATGCCAGACTCGATCGAAAGCCTTTGAGATGTCAAGTGCAATGGCAAAGCTTTCGCCAAAGTCCCGAAAGGAGGATGACCACGAGTCTAAAAGGTAGGTGAGAAGATCGCCAGTGGAGCGTCCCTGACGGAACCCATACTGACGATCGGAAAGAAGGTTGTGATAGGAAAGATGCCTTAAAATTTTTTTATTAAGAATTGACTCGAAAACTTTTGAAATACAGGACGTTAAAGCAATTGGACGATAGTTGGAGGGTTGGGAGTGGTCACCCTTCTTTGGGACTGGCTGAATGAAAGCAAACTTCCAGCAAGAAGGAAAGGTACAACTTGACAGACAAAGGCGAAATAGTTTGCCTAGGCAGGGTGTAAGCACAGAAGCACAGTTCTTGAGAACAACAGGAGGGACTCCATCAGGCCCATATGCCTTGTTAGTACTGAGGCCAGTAATGGCAGAAAATACATCAACTGAAGAAATTTTAATGTCAGCCATGAGGAAGTCAGAGGGGGGAAGTGATGGAGGAACAGCACCGGAATCGTCTAAGGTGGAATTGGAGGAGAAAAATCTGTGCGAAGAGATCTGCTTTATCAGTAGAAGAAATAGCTACAGAACCATCAGAGTAGAAAAGAGGAGGGAAGGATGATGAGGTAAAGTTGTTAGAAAGATTTTTGGCAAGGTGCCAGAAGGAGCGAGAAGAATTCGAGTTGGAGAGTTGAGAGCATTTAGTATGGATGAAATTATTTTTAGTAGAGCGAAGAACAGACTTAGCACGATTCCGGGCAGAAACGTAAAGATTATGTGATTCAGGGGTGGGTTGGCTCCGGTACCTTTTGTAGGCCCTCTCCTTGTTGCGGACAGCATTAGAACAAGCGTGATTAAACCAAGGCTTTCTTGCGTTAGTCAAAGGATATGAGAAAGGAATGTATGCTTCCATGCCCGAGAGAATAACCTCCGTAATGCGCAAGGCACACTCAGATGGCTCACGGCCATGGAAGCAATAATCATTCCAGGGAAAATCAAAGAAGTACTGCCTGAGGGCCTCCCAGTCCGCAGCTCCAAAATGCCAGAGACGACGTTTCCCTGGAGGGTCCGCAGGCCGTACTGGAGCGATAGGACAGGTTAAGGTAATAAGGTTGTGATCGGAGGAGCCCAATGGAGAGAAAAGATTAACAGAGTAAGCAGAAGGATTGGTTGTGAGGAAGAGGTCAAGTATGTTGGAGCTCTCTCCAAAGCGGTCAGGGATACGGGTAGGGTGCTGTACAAGCTGCTCTAGGTCATTAAGGATAGAAAAGATGTAGGCTTGTTCACCAGGTGCATCCGTGAAAGGAGAGGAGAGCCAAAGGTGGTGGTGAACATTGAAATCTCCAAGAATGGAGATTTCAGAGAAAGGAGAAATGGACAGAATGTGTTCCATCGTAGAAGTAAGATAGTCGAAGAATTTTTGATAGTCAGTAGAATTAGGGGATAAGTAAACAGCACAGATATATTTAGTCAGAGAATGACAGGAAAGCCGAAGCCAGAGAGTGGAGAATTCAGAAGAATCAAGTTCAGGAACACGAGAGCAAGATAAGTCGTTGCGTATGTATACACAACAGCCACCTTTGGCTTTGAAATGAGTATAGAGAAAGTAGGAGGATACAGAAAAGGGTTTGCTGTCAGTTGCCTCAGACAGCTGAGTCTCCGTTAGAAAAAGAAGGTGAGGTTTAGAGGAGGAGAGGTGGTGCTCAACAGAGCGAAAGTTAGATGAAAGGCCGCGAATGTTGCAGAAATGAAGAAGAAGAGAGTCAGACAGTGGTTCCAGGCACCTCGAGTCGTCACCGGGAGAGGGGCAGATGGCGGGGGCATTTATGGTCCCCCCCCCTGGGGACTCCGAGGCTGGGTGAGTCAACGCCATTTTTGGTTAATTTTGAATAGGAAGTGTAGTGTGTACTGTGCATGTAGTTTGGTGAAGATAGATAGAGAAATTTGTACTGGAGAGCATGCTGGCCTACTCTCTGTGTAACTGAGACACTGAAAAAGTTCAGCAAAGGGGGATGGTCAGGAACTAGTCCTGAGGGCTGATGAAACGGGAGCTCCAGCACTCCCTGTCATCAGCTTTCCATCCACCTCGGGAGTACTGCCCTGCTCGACTGGTGCTACAGTGTGTTTGTTTGTTTAAATACCGTTCGTCACATAAAGATCATTGGATTCAAGGAAGATATTTAAAAATCGTCATGGAAATAAAATCGTCAGCATTTTAATTACTCAACGTCCACACAACACAAAACACGAGCAGCAGATATCTTGAGACGTCCACCATCCATTCACTGGATGTATTGCTCCATTTAGGTGACTGCACTGATTGACAATCCAGTACTTCTTTGATTTTCCCTGGAATGATTATTGCTTCCATGGCCGTGAGCCATCTGAGTGTGCCTTGCGCATTACAGGGGTTATTCTCTCGGGCATGGAAGCATACATTCCTTTCTCATATCCTTTGACTAACGCAAGAAAGCCTTGGTTTAATCACGCTTGTTCTAATGCTGTCCGCAACAAGGAGAAGGCCTACAAAAGGTACCGGAGCCAACCCACCCCTGAATCACATCATCTTTACGTTTCTGCCCGGAATCGTGCTAAGTCTGTTCTTCGCTCTACTAAAAATAATTTCATCCATACTAAATGCTCTCAACTCTCCAACTCGAATTCTTCTCGCTCCTTCTGGCACCTTGCCAAAAATCTTTCTAACAACTTTACCTCATCATCCTTCCCTCCTCTTTTCTACTCTGATGGTTCTGTAGCTATTTCTTCTACTGATAAAGCAGATCTCTTCGCACAGACTTTCTCCTCCAATTCCACCTTAGACGATTCCGGTGCTATTCCTCCATCACTTCTCCCCTCTGACTTCCTCATGGCTGACATTAAAATTTCTTCAGTTGATGTATTTTCTGCCATCACTGGCCTCAGTACTAACAAGGCATATGGGCCTGATGGGGTCCCTCCTGTTGTTCTCAAGAACTGTGCTTCTGTGCTTACACCCTGCCTAGGCAAACTCTTTCGCCTTTGTCTGTCAACTTGTACCTTTCCTTCTTGCTGGAAGTTTGCTCTCATTCATCCAGTCCCAAAGAAGGGTGACCACTCCCAACCCTCCAACTATCGTCCAATTGCTTTAACGTCCTGTATTTCAAAAGTTTTCGAGTCAATTCTTAATAGAAAAATTTTAAGGCATCTTTCCTATCACAACCTTCTTCCGATCGTCAGTATGGGTTCCGTCAGGGACGCTCCACTGGCGATCTTCTCACCTACCTTTCAGACTCCTGGTCATCCTCCTTTCGGGACTTTGGCGAAAGCTTTGCCATTGCACTTGACATCTCAAAGGCTTTCGATCGAGTCTGGCATAAATCTTTAATTTCCAAACTGCCCTCCTACGGTTTCTATCCTTCTATCTGTGCCTTCATCGCTAGCTTCCTTTCTGGTCGTTCTATAGCCGCTGTCGTAGACGGCCATCGTTCTTCTCCTAGATCTATCAACAGTGGTGTTCCTCAGGGCTCTGTCCTATCACCAACTCTCTTCCTTTTATTCATCAATGATCTTCTAAGCTGTACATCTAACCCTATCCACTCATACGCTGATGACTCCACCCTTCACCTTTCCATTCGGTTCCCGCAACGCCCATCTCAACCGTTACTTCAAGAAACAAGGGATGAGGCTATGGCACACCTAATGTCTGACATGGCTCGTATCGCTGACTGGGGTAAAAATAATATGGTTGTCTTTAATGCATCTAAGACTCAGTTCTTACACCTATCAACCCGACAAAATCTTCCACAGGTATACCCATTAATGTTTAATAATATTCAGCTTAATCCTGCATCATCCTTGAACATGCTTGGGGTTTCATTTACTCGGGACTTATCTTGGAAAGACCATATTACATCTCTTGTAAAATCTGCTTCCAAGAGATTGGGTGTGCTAAGCCGACTCCGCTCTTTCTTTACCCCTGCACAAATGTTGACTCTATACAGAGGTTTTATCCGCCCCTGTGTGGAGTACAACTCTCATGTGTGGGGAGGCTCCCCACATACAGCTCTTCTCAATAGGGTGGAGTCAAAGGCTTTTCGTCTCATTAACTCTCCTCCTCTTACTGACTCCCTTCAACCTCTGTCTCTTCGCCGCAATGTTGCATCTTTATCTCTTTTCTATCGCTACTTTAATGGTCACTGCTCCTCTGAACTGTCTGCTTGCATTCCTCCACCTCTACGACGGGCGCGTAGCACCCGTCTGGCAGCAAACTCTCATCCCTTTTCTGTCCAACTCTCTAATGCAAGAGTTAACCGTTACTCCCAGTTTTTCATTTATGCAACAGGTCAGCTCTGGAACTGTCTCCCTCTATCTGTATTTCCTGCTGCCTATGATCTCCAGTCTTTCAAACGCAGTGTGTCCAGGCATCTCAAAATGATCGGATCTTGAATTTGGCTCTCTATTGTATTTTGTTTTTCTCTTGGAGGGAACTGTTACTGCGGGCCATGGCCTTTGGTTCCTTCTTCCTCGCATAAAAAAAAAAAAAAATGCTTTCCTGTAACCTAGTATACGTTGGGTGGTAGCCATGTAACCAGTAAATAAATGTCTGGTGGTGTAGTGGCTACAGGCGCTCCCCCCGGGTGTAGTATTTAAAGGGTTTATGTCCAAGGGTTGGCAAGGTTTATCAAATGGCTCACATAATGCCACTCAGGGGTACGCAATTGGCACACTTAATGCCACTCAAAACTAAGAAACTGGCCCACATAATGCTACTCAGGGATTGGCAACTGGCCCACATAATGCCACTCAGGGATTGGCAACTGGTTCACATAATGTCACTCAGGGGTCCTTCCTGCATTACAAATCTGGACTGAGTAGCCCAGCTCCGGCATTGGCACTCCTGATGGGTAAACAAAGATGTAGCACTGACTGATGGGTAAACAAAGGTGTGGCGCAGTGACTGATGGGTAAACAAAAATGAAACGCAGTACTGATGGTAAACAAAGGTGTAACGCAGTACTGATGGTAAAAAAAAGTGTAACGGAATGACTGATGGGTAAACAAAGGTGTAACGCAGTACTGATGGTAAACAAGGGTGTAACGCAGTACTGATGGTAAACAAAGGTGTAACGCAGTACTGATGGTAAACAAAGGTGTAACGCAGTACTGATGGTAAACAAAGGTGTAACGCAGTACTGATGGTAAACAATGTGTAACGCAGTACTGATGGTAAACAATGTGTAACGCAGTACTGATGGTAAACAAAGGTATAACGCAGTACTGATAGTAAACAAAGGTGCAACGCAGTACTGACGGTAAACAAAGGTGTAATGCAGTGACTGATGGGTAAACAAAGGTGTAACGCAGTAGTGATGGTAAACAACGGTGTAACGCAGTACTGATGGTAAACAAAGGTGTAACGCAGTACTGATGGTAAACAAAGGTGTAACGCAGTACTGACGGTAAACAAAGGTGTAACGCAGTACTGATGGTAAACAAAGGTGTAACGCAGTACTGATGGTAAACAAAGGAGTAATACAGTACTGATGGTAAACAAAGGTGTAACGCAGTACTGATGGTAAACAAAGGTGTAACGCAGTACTGATGGTAAACAAAGGTGTAACGCAGTGACTGATTAATAAAATAAAATTGGGTCTCTCACACGGCTGATCTAACCTGCCTGTCACACCACCAGATTCTGAAGTAAGAGCACTAATGAGTCAGTCACCGTGAGTCACGTACGCACGACTTCTTAATCTAAAATTCTGGAATATTTTCAAGGCACGCTATGAAAACAATACACTTTTTTCCAACACTCCTTGAAATATTTAATTGGATATTATTACGATCCATGGGGAGTATTTAACTGTATCTACCCTATGAAGACCCATGGAAAGCAATAAGAAAAGAGAAGGATCATGAACACTATGCAACTAGACAAACTACAGGGTAGATTGATAATGATTTGGTTGATTATTCATTTAATTTAACAAACTAAACATACAATAATTACAACCCTAAACCTAACTAAACCTAAGAAAAAAACAATATAAATACCTAAAGCCATTCACCATCAGAAGATTAATGAACTAATGCAAGGAGAAAACTGATACTCATGGTTTACAGCAAAAGAAGGCGTTGAAGATGGGTTCCCTATAACACAGGCTTCCAGGTAAAGGTCAGGAGTGGTTCACTAAGATATTCCCAGGGCAGAGGATGAGTGTGAACTGAACTTGCGCGGGAAACCAGATAATCAGGCAACCTCGCTTCACACAGAAAAAGGGAGGGAAAGTCAGGTGACATGTTGGGAAACTAGTAGTATCAAATCCAGTCAACAGATGGAGCGCTGGTAGCGTGAGGTGGACGAGTGCTTGACTTCAGTCAAAAGATGGGAGTTCACGAGGGATGAGGCGAAGGAGTAATAATTATAGCCGTAACACCTCCCCCACAAAGACCTACGCAGTGGAAGCACGAAGGAGGTAGATTACTCTGTAGCCTCGATGGGATGTCTCGACAGGGTATCCGCGAGAATGTTGTCAACACCCCTTATATGCTGAACTTGAAGATTAAATGGCTGAACAAGCAGGGCCCATCGTAGAATCCGTTGATTGGAATTCTTCATAGTCTGGAGAAATACAAGAGGATTGTGGTCCGTAAAGACAGTAGTAGGATGAGGATGGTGGCGAAGATAGCACTCGAACTTCTTGATTGCTAGCACGAGAGCTAGAGCCTCTTTCTCAATTGTGGAGTAGCCCCGTTGATGTCCTTTCAGCTTCGACGAATAGTAGGCAATAGGATGGAGAACACCACTCACTGGGTTGGTTTGCAGCAAAACAGCACCAACCCCAACTCCACTAGCATCGATATGAAGATGGAAAGGTTGCGAGTGGTCAGGAGTTCTGAGGACAGGTCTGCTGGCAAGAAAAGTTTTCAGACGTTGAAAGGCAGTCTCGCAGGCAGAGGTCCACTTGAAGGGGGTTCGAAGTGCGGTGAGATCAGTCAGTGGAGCTGCAACACTGGAGAAGTTCTTACAAAAACGACGATAGAAACCGGCCATCCCCAAAAACCTCATGACTTCCTTTCTGGTGGTTGGAGTTGGGAACGCTAGAACTGCTTCCACATTGGCCTCCTTCGGTAGAACTTGCCCCTGTCCCACAACATGTCCAAGATATGTTACTGTAGAGTCTCCAAAAGTAGATTTAGCTAAGTTGATGGTAAATCCTACTTCTTTTAGTTTGTTGAAGAGGGCATGGAGACGTGTCAGGTGTTCGTCCCACTGGTCAGCCATCACCACAAGGTCATCCAGATAAGCTGAAGTCCCAACCAAATCCTGTGTGATGAAGTTGATGATCCTCTGGAATGTGGCCGGAGCATTAGATAACCCAAATGGCATTACAGTGTACTGATATAACCCAAATGGGGTTATGAAAGCAGATATTAGTTTAGCTCTGTCTGTCATACCTATCTGGTAATAGCCTTTTTGGAGATCTATTGTGCTAATAAATTCGGAGTTTCCTATGCAATCTATTAAGTCCTCTATGAGTGGTAGGGGATAAGAGTCAGAGACAGTGACCTTATTGACTTTACGGTAGTCTGTACAGAACCTGTGGCTTCCATCGGGTTTTGGAACTAAAAGGCATGGGGAAGCCCAAGGAGAAAAACTTGGTTCTGCAAGGTGATTAGCAGTTAAGAATTCAACTTCCTTTTTCATTACTTTCATTTTTAAAGGATTAAGACGATATGCTGGCTGTTTAATTGGACTAGTAGCATCGCTAACCAACCGTATGTCATGTTTTAAGAGACCACAAAACCCTGGTAAATCAGCAGTAACTTCAGGATAAGACTTCAATAACAATTCTAGGTCATCCTTTTGTATGTTGGTCAAACTTGATAGGTAATCACATAGAGATTCCATGATCATGCTGTTAGGTAGGTTACCGGACGGTTGGGGTAGGTCCAATTCTGGGTTTGTCAAGTCTGAAGTCTCTGGCTCTGGCTCTGGCTCCGTTCCCACAAACAGTACAGGGTTCATCTCATTTCTCTCTGCATAGTGCTCCTCTGGGCATCTAGTAAAATAAGGTTTCATTAAATTCACATGAACAAGTTGAGAGTCTTTACGTCTATCTGGGGTGTGTACTACATAATTCAACTTTGATAGTTTTTTGGCAACTACATATGGGCCAGTGAATTTACTCCTGAGGGGACTACCTGGAATGGGAAGAAAGAGCAAGACCTTGTCTCCTGGGGAGTAACTGTGTGCAACAGACGATGGATGTTGAAGTCTTTCCATTTTACACTGAGCCTTTAATAAGGTATCTTTAGCAATCGTTCTGACTTCTGATAATCTAGATCTTAAATTATCAATATAGTGAGATACAGATGGACTTTCTTGAGTAGTGCTGTTAAACCACTGATCTTTCAGAAGCTTCAAGGGACCCCTTATTTGTCGTCCATATAATACCTCAAATGGAGAATATCCTAAAGACTCCTGAGGACACTCCCTTATAGCAAAAAGAAGAAAGTCTATGCCTTCATCCCATTCCTTGTGGTTTTCCAAGCAATACTTTTTCAACATTGATTTAAAGGTCTGGTGGAACCTTTCTAAACAGCCCTGGGATTGTGGGTGATAAGCCGAGGAAGTGACATGTTTAACCTCTAGTTCCTCCATAACTTTTTGAAAAGCCTACTGGTAAAATTCGTCCCTTGATCCGATTGGATTTCTTTAGGGATGCCAAATGCAGTGAACAAATGAAGCAGGGATTTCATTATAGTTTTAGAGGTGATATTTCTGAGGGGATAGACTTCAGGGTATCTTGTTGCAGTATCCATGATAGTAAATAAGTACTGGTTACCTTTCTTTGTCCTAGGTAGAGGTCCCACACAATCAATAACTACCTTTTCAAAAGGTGCTGTCACTACAGGAATTGCATGGAGTGGAGCAGACTTAAGCTGTTCATTAGGTTTACCAGCCACTTGACAAACATGACAAGTTTTTATAAAAGTAGAAACATCCTTTCTAAGACCTGACCAATAGTAATGTTGTAGGATTTTTTGTAAGTTTTTAAGACCCCTAGGTGACCAGCTATCCCGTCATGAGCCAGTTTAAGGATGGATTGTCTGACAGATTTGGGAATCACAACTTGGTGGATTTCTGACCAGGTATCAAGATGTTTTAGTTCTGGTGGTCTATAAGCTCTCATCAAAACGCCATCATGGAAGTAAAAACAAGGCAATGTATTTAGGTCTTTACCTTCGACTGCAGCATGTCTCAGGGTAGCAAGTGATGGATCAGCCTTCTGAGCTTTAATTAGGTTTTCTTTTGAGATAGTCTGATCCAGCAGATATTCCTTGGGAGCAGGTGGTGGTAATGGATTGATTTTGTTCTTTTTAGCCTTCTGTGACCTAGTTACAACACAGGAGGGAAATAAGTGGGGAGCAACAGTATCTAGAATCTCAGTTGGGCTCTCAGTTAAAGGGTTTTCAACCACTGAAACCATAGGCACAATGAGTTCTCCTGCCAAATCATTTCCCAATAGCAGATGAGATCCCTTGACTGGCAAAGGGTCTTCTCTGACAGCTACTTTAACATTTCCAGATAAAAGGTCACACTGGAGATAAACTTCAGCTAAGGGATAGGAGGGATTAGATGAAAGGTCAGACAAAATCACCTTCTCCCCAGTGAAGGCACTAGATACACAAGGAATAGCATTTCTGACCAAAATTGAGATGCTCCAGTATCTCTCAAGATAGTAATGGGATATGACTCATCATCTTTATTCAGTGAGACTGTACCCTGAAACATAAAAGGAAGGAAGGAATTCTGATGAGGCTTATTTGAATCATAAGTCACTACTGGCTTTTCAATTTCATGTGGAGATTTTTCTTTGGGGTTAAACATGTTTTTTGAAGTTTTACAATTAGGGTGTTTGCAGGACTGGATAGAATGACCTGGCTTTTTGCAATAACTACAGGATATATTGGAGATATTTTGAGTCCAAGGCATCAAGTGTGAAGAGCTCTGCTTACCACCCACCATACCGGAGCTTACACCAGAGGAGTACTTAACACCTGAGATGGAACCACTCCTGTTATTTAGAGATCCCATCAATAAATCATAGGCGTCAGCCAACTCCGCTGCTTTCATGAGATCCCTCTGTCCTTGCTCCTCCACATGCTTCAGGATGGTGAATGGCAACTTACTCTTCCACTCTTCCAAAACCATGAGATTAACCAGGTCTGAAAATGTTGAGGTGTTAGTTGTTTCAAGCCATTTCTTAAACTGTCTTAATTTATCATTTGCAAACTCCACATAAGTATGAGAAATTGATTTTACATGTTTTCTGAACTTCTGTCGATATCCATCAGGAGAAATTGAATATGCACGAAGAATACTAGTCTTTAAACCATTATAATCATTTTTATCATCAAAACTATTATAAACTCTCTGAGCTTTTCCGATCAGCTTTGGGACCAAGACTGATATCCAGTGTTGTTCAGGCCACTCATTTTCTTGGCAATGTGCTCAAATGTGTTTAAAAATCCATCCACATCATTCTCATCAAACTGAGGCAATAAAGCAGCTTCCTTGTGTGGTTTAAACGCAGTTAATTTCTCTCTCAATTCAATTTCCTTTTCCCTAAGGTTTGAATTTGCATTTGCTTCAAGCTCTCTTATTTGTAATTCTTTCATTTTTACTCTCTTCTTCTTGAGCTAATTGTTCTGTTCTCATTATCTTTTCTTGAGCTAATTGTTCTGTTTTCATTCTCTCTTCTTGAGCTAATTGTTCTGTTCTCATTCTTTCTTCTTGAGCTAATTGTTCTATCTTAAGCTGATATTCTAATCTTAATCTTTCCATCTCCACTGGGTCACTGTGTCCTTGTTTAGTATGAGTTGAATAAGGATTATCAACCCTAGTAGGAAAGGAATAACTCATAGGAGTCAAAACATCAATAGCCTCTGTCCCCAGGACTTCCCTTTGAACTAAAGACTCTATAATTGTGTTTTTTAAGACCTCTTTTGTCATACGAGATTCAATTTCTATTTGGAAGTAGGTAGCAATGCTTTTCCACTCATCTTTCTTTAAGTCTTTTAATTGCTCATGGCTAGGATTTTCAACAAATTTTTGAAGGTCAAACATGATTAAAATGTATGAGAAAATTATGGTAAGTTATATTTTAGACACAGATTACAGGAAGAAAACTCTTTGAAGTCCTGGAAACTTCCAGAGCCTTGACCAAAATATTAACTTACGAAAGTCGTTGTCTATGATTAAGAGCAGAGGATGACGGCTTTTAGCATGATCCGGATTACCCCTGATTATAGGATAAGACAAAACAACTTTGATTCTTGAATAATCTGGGACTTGGAAGAGTGAGTGTATCAAACTAGCCACTTGCCCTATCGCAACTAGCAGATGTAGACCTCACTGGAGCGTGGGATACGGCATTATAAACGATCCGGATATATTCCCCACATTTGATAGAACTTATAACGACCCTGTATTTCGTTAAAAATGAAAGATAAGTTCTATGAAGACTCCTGAACCTATAAACCTATGTGCTGACAAGTTCACACAAATACCAAAATGTTTATTGCATCAAGGATTTTAAATCGAATGGAAACAAGTTTCACACTAATACCAAAATGCTAAATACATCAAGGAAAATTTAAAATCTATGGGAACAAGCAACAGCAACCCCTCAAAACACCATTACTGTAAATGTCTGTCTAGCTGAAATAGGTCCTGTCACGGTCGCCATTTATTACGATCCATGGGGAGTATTTAACTGTATCTACCCTATGAAGACCCATGGAAAGCAATAAGAAAAGAGAAGGATCATGAACACTATGCAACTAGACAAACTACAGGGTAGATTGATAATGATTTGGTTGATTATTCATTTAATTTAACAAACTAAACATACAATAATTACAACCCTAAACCTAACTAAACCTAAGAAAAAAACAATATAAATACCTAAAGCCATTCACCATCAGAAGATTAATGAACTAATGCAAGGAGAAAACTGATACTCATGGTTTACAGCAAAAGAAGGCGTTGAAGATGGGTTCCCTATAACACAGGCTTCCAGGTAAAGGTCAGGAGTGGTTCACTAAGATATTCCCAGGGCAGAGGATGAGTGTGAACTGAACTTGCGCGGGAAACCAGATAATCAGGCAACCTCGCTTCACACAGAAAAAGGGAGGGAAAGTCAGGTGACATGTTGGGAAACTAGTAGTATCAAATCCAGTCAACAGATGGAGCGCTGGTAGCGTGAGGTGGACGAGTGCTTGACTTCAGTCAAAAGATGGGAGTTCACGAGGGATGAGGCGAAGGAGTAATAATTATAGCCGTAACAGATATAGAAACTAACACCATAATTCAGCAGGTACCTTTTAACTCCTCTACTTAAGTTTTCTTCTACTTTATTTTCAAGATGATATTTTCACCTGCATTTATGCTTAGATTATACACAGCTCGTTGATGTCTTGCATGGGGTTTAGTTTTCCCAGTTATGTAGTTCTCTCTTTCAAACTAGAGGCTGGTGGCATTAGTTGAAAATTCGTTAATAGCTGAATGAAGAATTATTAGCTGGTACTCATTCAAACTCTTAAGCTGACATCGTTATTTTATGAAGCGGTTAATTATATGCCTTTGCCGAGGATTTGTTACTCTCCTAATTGTCAGTCATCTGGTTAATAATTCTGGTAATGTATCTGATGCAAATTCACTCACAGCCCTGGTGGGATCAAAGGAGTGATCATCTTCCCCTCCTTGTTTGCTCTTAGTCATTTTTTTTTCTATTTGTCTTTACATTTTTCTTGCACCGCTGGGTTATCTCCACCATCCCTTTTCCAATACTTTATCTTTTCCGTCTCTTCCCACTCTCTTCTGTCTATATCTTTTCTTCATATCCTTCATGTTCATGTTCTTCTTCCCTATGACTTTCCTTCTTACTTTCTCATTCCACTTCCCTCCCCATCGTTCCCAAGTCTACATCCTCTATACTGTACACTTCCTAGCCTTGTCTTCCACTCTCGTCCCTGTTCTCTCCCCTTGTTTCATCCTCTATCCTTCCCAGCTTCCGGCAGCCCCACTCCGTCTACTCTGCTCTCATTCTCCCCTCGCCTTACTGCCCTCTCTCCCTTGCCTTGCCTCACTCTAGTATCCCTACTTCCCCTACCTTCATCTATTACCTTTTCACCTCACTCTCCCTTCTCTCCCCTGACTCTCCCCTCCCTTCCCCGACTCTCTCGTTCCCCATTGACTCTCCCTCTCTGACTCTCCTCTCCCTTCCTGACTCTTTCCTCCCTTCCCTGACTCTTCCATCCCTTCCCTGAGTCCTCCCTCCCTTCTCTGACTCTCCCCTCCCTTCCCAGACTCTCTCCTCCCATCCCAGACTCCCTCCTCCCTTCCCTGACTCTCCCCTCCCTTCCTTGGCTCTCCCCTCCTTTCCTGGCTCTCTCCTCCCTCCCTTATCACCCTTACCCCTTCACCTCTGCCTGCCCTACCTCTTCCACCCCTGTCCGTTGAGCACCACATTTGCATACACTCAGCACACCAAAGGAACATCACAGCATCCATTCCAAGGGACGCCTTTAACACTTCGCTGGAGACAGGGTACGCAATATTCCTTTCACATCTCTTCTGCTGGCTAACTCTCCTGTAATTCAATAACTCACCTATTCCATCCTTAAAGTGGTTAGTTCTTCCCTCTCTCCTTCTCTCATTTGCCTTGTATTGCCTGCGCGACATAATCCAAGCCTGTTATTGTTTGTCCATCTCTCTCCCTTCATCCTTCTTCCTGTGCCTCACCTTCGACATTATCCCGATTCCAGGTATAACTTACTCACGCGACCTGAGGCTGACGTACAGGCACCCGAACGTGGAGAGAGAGAGAGAGAGAGAGAGAGAGAGAGAGAGAGAGAGAGAGAGAGAGAGAGAGAGAGAATCCCACTCATAAAAAATATATAATAGTGGGAATGTGTGTACGCCTGTCAGTGTGTCTATAACGTTAATTTTATCCTTTCAGTGAGATGCTCGAATATTTCATTTTGCTCATACTACCGTCACACGTTTTTATTTAGGGTAAGATTTTTTCAACAGGAGGAGTTACATATAACCTACATTAACCTATTTACTGTGATAAACCTTTGCTACGTTGGATGAAATCTCTTGACGTAGCAAGACTGTAGAGTTACGTCCTCATGTTGAAGGGGATATGTAAGTTTGGCACGCTTTTTATGTCTGCGTTATTTTGATCTGTCCTGGTGGCAGATTTCCGTTTTGTGAAACATTTTCGCAATACGCCCTGAGTTTGATTTTCCCACGATGATAATTTTTCCATTTTAATTTATTCTTACCTCACCTAACCTAACCAGCTTAAGCTGACTGATTAGCAAACTAACCCAACCAGATACTATGAAAACAAACATATCCTAACCTGATACTAAGAAAAGCCTAACCTAACCCAGACTTTCCTGGATAAGAAAAGATACGAAAATAGTACACAGAACGGAAGTCAGCGTCCTTATGTAGAACAGAGTTTGCTTTGCCAGGCTTTATGTTGCTTTGTCTGCCTCTCTGTCCATCCTTCTCTTTTTGATATGGGAAACCGCTGAGTGACTGTCTTCTTGGTCCGCTGTCGCTCTCTGTCCACTAAGATGTCCGCTGGTGTAGAAATAAAATCAGGTGTGTCTGTCTCTCACTCTGTCTCTGTTCTCACTCTGGCCCTGTTTTTCTGTCCATCTGTTTGTCTTCTGGCTTAGAGTGTATTTATTTATTTTTTTCTGACACTTAGTATGTCTTGTTATATCTCTGTCCGTGGTATAAGATTAAAGTCCGGTGTGTCGTTGAGTTCCCCTGTTACCTTCTGTCCATCCTTCTCTGTCTTTTGTCATAAGAATGCAACAAATATCTACGTCTTTCTCTTTCTCTGTCTCATGCTCTCCATCCGTCTTTCCACTGGTTTAGGAGCAGAACCTTTGTGTTTAGCTTTCTCTCCCTGTGTCTGCATCTTTCTCTTCCCCCTTCTGTCTCATAGTATCAGAAACGTCAAGTTTGTCGTTCTTTTTCCGTTCCGTTCCGTCTTTCCATTTCTCTTTTTGATATAGGAGAACTTTGTCCATTCATCTCTTCCTCCATCTTTGTTTATCCATCTGTCTCTTGCTATAATAGCAGAACTAATTGTACCTGTCATCCTGTCCTTTTTCTTTTTCTGTTTTGTCGGATGGTCCACGAATATAATCAGTGGCATGGGTATGTACCTTTCTATCCCTCAAGCTCTCTCTTTCCCCATTCTTGTCATCCGCGTATTCATTGCCATAAATATGTGTACGATGTTATTTCGCCCTTCTTTCTATCAGTGCTGTCCATCCGTCTGCCCTTTTGTAAAGGAACAGGGCCAGTTATATCTGTCTGTCCCTGTTTCTGTCTCATTCAGCCAATAGATCTTTCTGTTGGTGTAGGAATAGAACCGTTAGTATCTGTCGTTCTGTCCCTTCCTGTGTGTCCTGCTGTGCGTTAGTTATGAGGAGGGTCATGTCCACCTGTCTATTTTCGTCTGCCTGTGGTGTTGACGGGTGGCAGGTCAGTGTTGGTGACGGAAATACAAGTGGCTGGCGACTGATAATCCCCTTCACGTGTTCATCCCGTCTATTTTAAACTATACAGTCAAGTGACGTATATTATTTGTTTATTCATGCCATCTACAGACGATCTTATTCAGAGTTGGAAAGGTGTTAGTAGTGAAGGGGTTAGACATAGCCTTCATTATCCCTCTGTACTCGAGAGGTGTTTCCTAAGATGAATATAATCGTCTGGAGGCAGCAAAAATAAAACAAGATGATAATCGTACAGACGGAGTCAACCACTTCAGCCTGAGAACATCATTATTGATTTATTTATTTGTTTATTTTAATTCTTGATCCAATCAGACGATTTTATGCAACTTGGAGGAGACGCCTTGTGGTGGATGGGTTAATGTAATGAACACGGTGACGCCATTTATGTGGTTATTCGTGCCAGCTCCGGACGATTTTATTCATCTTGCAATGAAAAGGTAAATGATGCCTACAACTAACCCCACCAGGTTGACAGGTGCCTCTCAAGCCAGGTAAACTGTCCTGAGGTAGCAAGAATAAAGATAAAATTACGTCATCACAGTGAAGGGATTAATGGAGGCTGTATCTAACCCGGCCAGTTCTGTGCTGCGTAAATCCCCTGACCTGGGCAAGAAACTTAAACCCTTCCATCCTGTGACTCTGGCTCGTATTCCCATTCACTAAGGAAGCTTCCTAACACCTCTTCCTTAGTTATTTATTTTTAAATATGGGTGGTTATTATCCTTTTGTGCTTTATTTATTTATTCAGAATATGATGATATTGGAAGGATTTATACAAAATAGAAGAGGACAGTAAGGTTTAATAAACAATATAAATCGCTTAGGAAAAGGTGTTAGGGACCTAGATCAACCCGTGAGAATACGAGCTTTTATGTCTATTCTTAGTGCATCCAAACAGTTTAATTCAAGTTAGGAATGGCCCCTCGTAGAGAAGGAAATAAAAGCTGTGTTAACTAACCAGAAAATTGTCTTATTTAAAATACAAAAATCAGATATAGCAAGAATAATTTACAATAGGTCACCGGAATAAGGAAGTTAATACTGTTAATGACGTCCTCGGGCTGAAGGATCTGAATTCCCACACAATCAGGAGTTAACCCTCTGGATGCGGTGAGTCTCTGCTGAATACAATCGTCCGTCTTATGCTGGAATACAGAGCTCGATATCCACGGTCAGTAAGATAATTAAGGTGGTTTGTGGAACTCCATGTTTCTTATTAGCATAAAAAGCGGTGTGATGTTAGCCAATATTAAATTCAAAACGGGTAGATAGCAACCAAGGCCTTAATAACTAGGTCAGTGGCAGGAAATGATAAATGGCTTGTAAGTGTCCTTGTACAAGCGATTTGGGTGATAAAACAGAGTTGGGTCACACCCGACACGTTCAGGAATTGACTAATGAGAGAGAGAGAGAGAGAGAGAGAGAGAGAGAGAGAGAGAGAGAGAGAGAGATGGGAAACGACTGGGGGAGGGGGGCTTAGGTGTTGTTATACGAAAAAAAGGAAAAGGAAGAAAGCGGAAGAAAATAATCAAGGATGAGAGAGAGAAAAGAAAAACAGAGGAAAGGGAAGAAAGAGATATGAATAATGAGGAAAGTAAGGAGGAAGAAGAAGCAGGGACTGGAGGAGGTGAGAAGGAGAAAACAAAGAAGAGTATGAATTAGCGGGGCGGTATTTTAGGGAGGGAAAAGGAGAGGAGAGGAAAACAAAGGAGCCAGTCATAACAGGGTCCAGCTGCAGAGAGAGAGAGAGAGAGAGAGAGAGAGAGAGAGAGAGTTTATTAAGAGTTGCCTCAAGTCGTGTGTGATAGGTGGCGGTGTCAACTGTCAGGTGACTCTCTCTCTCTCTCTCTCTCTCTCTCTCACACACACACACACACACACACACACACACACACACACACACACACACACACACACACACACACACACACACATACAGTATGAGCTGTAATGAAGCAAGAAAGTTTTGACGAAGGAGGTGATGATGAGAGAATTGCAAGGAAGGAGAGTGAGTGGAAGAGGGAGGGGAGAATGAGGGGTTGGGTAGGAGTTTGGTAGAGGGGTAATAAGGGGTTAGTTAGAGGGTAAGAGGGAGGGAGGCGAGAATGAGGGGTTGAGTAGGGGGAGATAAATAGCGTTAATTAGAACAGGATAAGGGTAAACACTCACTGGACGTATATGGAGGCGGCATTAACCCCTTCAGCCCCATGACACATTTCATTCTTGCTGCCACCAGACGATTATACTCAGCCTGGGAAAGCCGCCTGGTAGTCAAGGCTGTATCCAGCCCCTCCAGGTCGAAAAGTATAATATACTCTGAATATATTATGAAAATGGACGTCTCCGGCCTGAAGTAGTGAACCCTTTCAAACCGAGGATGTCATTCATATTTTAATTTCTGACGGTTTTATTAAACTTATGAAGGTCCTGTAATTATGGCCGGGTTTATAAAGGCCATATCTAACCTGTCCAATTGGAAGAGTCTGGCCCTGTAGCCTTAAGAGAATCGTCTGGGAAGAAAGCGAAGAAATAAAAAAATGCATCCTCGTACTGATTTTTTCTTAACTATGGGAGAACTTTCAGAGTGAAAATATTTATTCCTTTCACTCCATTGACATATTTTAATATATTTTCACTTTATCTAGGCGCCTTTATTCATCTTGGGAGAGAGTTTTTAACTGGAAGGGTTAGATATGGCCCTAACCCCTTCACTACAGGAGATCCTTTATGTTATAGTAAATCGTATATTGGGACTGAGAATAAATTAAAAGAATACGTCACAGGATTCGAGTTTTATCAAGATAATTTCAAACACTTCACCGCGCGAGGCTTCCCAAGAGTTAAATATAACGGTCTGGAGGCAGCAAAACCATAAAACTATATTAGTATCCTGACGGGTTAAATGACCATATATTCAGCCACCACCGCTTTATGCAGTATGGAATTATAATGTTAGCAATGACGACGAAAAATCAGGGTAGAGATAAAGTCAGTGATAAAGGAAGGAATGAATGAGGGAGGAAGTGGTGGTTACAGAGAGAAATGGCGTTTGGAGATAGTGATGATAAAGTATAGGTGATGAGAAGTATTTGTCAGTGGTGGTGGTGGTAGGGGTGGTATTCATGTTGGTGCTGGTGGTGGTAATATTCATGTAGGTGCTGGTGGTGGTAGTATTCATGTAGGTGGTGGTGGTAGTATTCATGTAGGTGGTGGTGGTGGTAGTATTCATGTAGGTGGTGGTGGTGGTGGTATTCATGTAGGTGGTGTTGGTGTTGGTGGTGGTGGTATTTTTGTAGCTGGTGCTGGTTGTATTCATGTACAGTAGGTGGTGGTGGTGGTGATATTGATGACGACGATGATCGGTGTAGAATTTATGTAGGCACCTGTGACTCACTCTCCGTTAAATAAAGCTGTCTGGCGTCAACTGTAACATAATACTAGAGTTTTGCCAAGTTTACCAATTTTTACAGCAGAGAAGAGTCATTGGAAGGTAAAATAAATTATTTTTGTTCTGTTGTATTCACAAGATTATTTACTCTAGTATTTATTTTTTTTAGCAATAAACTTTTCTTCTTTATTATTATCATGGATTTATCGTGCTTATTTAATGTATTTTTCATTTTATTATCCATTTTGTATTTGATAGTAATAAGGATAAACATAAGAATATAAAAAAATAATCAATTTAACAAGATAAAGAAGTGTGTCAGCCCTTTCCATCTGATAATGTAAGTTTTGCTTTATTCTTAACGCCGCTAAAGGAATTAATTTATGGAAGATTTTTCGAACTGGAAGAGTAAGATGTAGACCAAATTCTTTTGTTAGTAGAAGACCTTACGAAGTTCATTTAAATAGATGGTAACAAGAATACAAGCCAGTAGACAGATTCAGGGTGGAAAATTATACAACTCATTCAGCTCAGGGACGTCTTTCACTGTATTGTTTATTTTCGCTATTAAATCGTTTAATAAAGATAAGTTAAACAGTTCCTGCTTGAGATTCACGACACAGCGTGGAAAATGACGTGTTTACAGTTGCCCAGTTTCTTACTGACTTCTTCGTAAACTTATTGAGAGAGAGAGAGAGAGAGAGAGAGAGAGAGAGAGAGAGAGAGAGAGAGAGAGAGAGAGAGTATTCAGTTTCCCTTCACCTAGATATTTTCCTCTCCATTCTAACCCCTCCTCTCTCTCTCTCTCTCTCTCTCTCTCTCTCTCTCTCTCTCCTTTTTCTTCTTCTTCTTTCCTGTTTTGTTTTCCTCTTAGCCTTACCTCAGCTTCTTTATACCTCAGCTTCTTGTTTCGGAGTTAAGCAGTGAAGCGCTTGTAAGCTGGAGAATGAGCTGGGGACAGACGGACAGACAGACAGACGGAATAACGATAAAGACAGGATGTTAGGCTGGCTTCGTATTTGCTGACATTTTTCCAGCACAGTTCAGTTCCAAAACTTATGTTGTCTTCTTGGCCAACTTCCCAGCGTTCTGAAGAACAGTCACTTGTGAATTTTTTCCAGGATATTTAGAGAGTAGACCTGGACACCACAACATATGTATTTGTATATTTGTACTCACGACACCTGGCCAAAGCTACACGTTCATTGGTGTTTGCTCGTAATCTCGTTGGTTAAGGAGGCTCCCCACCACCCGTTCCTGACCAGTTTATTTCAACACACAGTATGGCACATTGATAATATCCTTACTGACGCTGAAAAGACATTGGTAACATACAAGAGAAAGTAGTAAGGCGTACCATTACTCCAGTGAGTGCCATTATGGTTTCACAGTTGCTAAAGTATAGGTACACCCAGAAAGAAAAGTGTCATTATTTTAGTATAATTATTACTCAGCCATGTAATGCTTAAAAATATGTATTAAAAATGTAGAGACGGGTAACTTGAGCTTTTATTGCCACAGAATTGTTCCTGCGGCTTTTGACAGTGCCTTCCCTACATCTTTCATACGTTTTCGTCATCATTGTCATCATTGGCAGCCTGAGTTAGTCCACTGCAGGACAAAGTCCTCTCCCAAACGCTTCCACTCTGCCCGGTCAGATGTTAGTCTGTTCCAACCCACACCAGCAAACTTTCGGATTTCATCTCTCCATCTGGTTATCGGTTCCTCTAGCTCCATCTCTTGGTTTCCATTCAGTTGCTGCATTTGCCCATCTGTTGTCAATCTGTTATACGTTTTATACATGTAGACAACAGTAGTTTTATTCTGAAATGGTTGTTGAAGTATTGGTATAAATAAAAGTGCAGAAATAAGAGAAAAAAAAAACATCATAGAAACAAAAGAGCATTTGGAATGGGAGGAGATTCAGAGTTGTATACCCTAAACTACATTCCACAGCTACGCACGTTTTGTCAGTACAGTTTATATATCCCATTGGATCCCAGGGGTGCTGGGCGAGGCATGGAGCTGGGTGTGTACTAACCGTACCGCCCTCCGCCTATCGGCTCATAGTCGCGAAGCTCATAGGTCCCTACCTGGGGGTTCCCTACTTTATAAAGACTTGAAAAATCCCAGTTCTGTCCAATATTCCGGGCACCGGGCTCCAATGGGATATATACAGCCCCAGGTTTCCTTGAGTTATACTAAAGTCAACTGAATTCCAGAAACGGCAATGCATCTCTCTGGGTGACTGTAGGATTTATGCTCACTCGAGTTACGTGTGGGTCCGCCTTGCCAGCACGCCGCACATAAAAGTATCCGCTTGTGTTGGCCAGCCTGAGCGCAGATTCAAGTGTAGACAGGAAATGGATCCACATCTTGTACAGTGTGAAAAATCCCGATGGCTGGAAATTGTGTTGTAGCACCAGAACGTGCCTTGGTGGGGTGATATTTCCCTCGGTGTAGCTTCAGACATTAAGAGATTATGTTTATTTTCGTACTCTCCTAATGGTATACTATTTCGTGATTAATTACTTAAATCACAGTTTAGATATAGATAGACAGCTGGACAGACGGACCTCCTATCTTTTTTCTTTGCTCACTCCATTTTTCTCTACACATTCTGCTAGTAGTATCCGTTTTTCACTATTTCACCTCCTTTTTACCCTCTCTCCTCTTACCCAGCTCCTTCTGCTCCTATTCTTTTCCTCGTATCATGGCAAATGGTTTCCTGTAATCTAGGAAAGTATTTACCACGTTGGGCGGTAATGATATAACCACAGATGGCCGCCTGGTGGTGTAGTGGGTTGAGGTGCTCCAACGGGATGTATCAAATAAAGGGTTTAAAATGTAGGAATGTTGGAGTTTGTTGCTCACACAATGACACTCATTGAATTGTGACTGGTTACACTTGCTTGAGATATCTAGACAGATTAGCCTAGACTCGGGCCCCTACGCTCCTGATGGGGCAGTAAGGTGTAACGCCATGTATTAAGTCCTGTCCTCTATCTTTTACTGACCCAATTTCTCTTCTCCCTCTTCCCTCCTTCCTCCGTCTTTCCTCCCTCCCCTCCCCACTTCCTATGTCCCTCCTCTCCTCGCATCTCTTATTGACTCCCTTTCTCTCGTCCGTCTTCCTATATCCCTTCTCTCCACTTTCTTCCCTCTCCTCCTCTCCCCTCTTCTCCTTCTCCTTCCGCCCTCATTCTCTCCCCTTACCAATTACTGTATAACCTGTCCCCACTTCTACCCTTAATGACCGCTGAGACAACGATTTATAATTATATGTGTGTGTGTGTGTGTGTGTGTGTGTGTGTGTGTGTGTGTGTGTGTGTGTGTGTGTGTGTGTGTGTGTGTGAGGCAGCGGCAAAAAGCAAGTATGAAAACCTGGTGTCCGGGTCCCAGAATGGTGTACAGTTGGAACAGCTCCACCTGGAACAACGGACAACTGTACAAAGACCCGCTGCATGTAGAGTAGGTCAGGATTCAGTACAAAGGGTGACCTTAGTTACTTTGGAGTTCTGTGGGCGATGACACGAGTGGTTTGCGAAACTGTAACTGTGTGACTGTGGAAACTGTGGGGCCCTTACACGCGTGGACTCTCACATGTCATCCTTTTATCTGGTTCCTCTTTGCTCATTATTATTAATATTATTAATATTATTATTGTTATTATTATTATTATTATTATTATTATTAAGCTTTCCATCCTTCTTTTCTGCTGTCCACGAACTCCTAAAGTTTTACCCTGGGGTAGTTTTTTGAGTCGATTGGTCGCATTTACATTCAGGCTTTGGTAGGTTTTCCAGTGACAAGTAAAATTGTCTTGTACGAGTAAACTATACAAGCCGTGCCCCGAGGTTTGTAAGTTAATAAAACTAAGAGTGCAAAGTTATATGCAAGGCCTCGTACTGACCGCCTTTTGTCAATCAACTGAGAGATAAAATTACGGTAATCCTCCATGACACGTGCTTTCAACAGCAAGGCATATTACAAATTTTCTTTCATCCTGTTATAAAAGTTAATTGGCGAAAAACAAATGAAGGTAGCAGTATCGTCACCCAGGACTTCTGTACATTATAACTGAGGTACAATAGTCAAGGTTAGCAATGTCTTATACTGTTTCTTGTGTTGTGGTTGAGGTTAGACAAACAAACGTTTTAGTGTTTTATTCCAATAGACGTACGATATGATTACGTAACGCAAATAAAAGTAACAGTGTCTTCTTCCTGCAACCTTTTAATGTAGTGATTGGCGGAAAAACAAAAGGTGGTAGTGTATTCGTCCTACTTTCATTTTTTTTTATTTCAGTATAACTGACGTAAAACTCAGTGAGGTAGGTGTTTTCTTTGATGATATGGTTGGCGTAAAACTAGCTGAAGTTGCATTGTCTTTGGGATATGGTTGATGTAAAACCAAGTAAAGTAGTAGCCTTTTTTTCTTTCACGCAATTTAACGATATGGTTGACTTAAAACAAACCTTCATAAACTGAAAATAGACTGAGGTAGCAGCGTCTTCTTCCAACACATTTTTTTACGGTATAATTGGGTAAAACACAGAAAGGATCGAGATGATCTACGGGAGGAGAGACCAGTGCCCTTGTGTCCCTGGTGCTTGTCCTTGGTGTGGCGCAGCACTGTGGGGGTTATTGTGCCCTTGCACCCTCTGTGAGGCTAGCTGATATACTGGAGAGGCTGAGGGCCGGATTAGGGGAGAATGAAGGAAGAGGGTAAAGCGGAAACTAAGAAACTGGGAGGAAATGGAAGAAAGCTGATGAGAAAAAAAACGAAATGCATGAAAGGAACGGGAAACAATAGGTATTGCCGAGACCAGAATTGAAAAAGAAAGAAGAAAGAGGTAAACAACAATAGAGAAAGAAGAAGACAGGAAAAGAAAAGGAAAGGGAAAGGAACACAAATGAAGGAGAGAACATGGAAGATAAGAGACATTTAGGAAAGGAAAAAAGACAGATAGAAGTGAATGAACAAAAAATGAAAAAAAAAAAAAAAACGCTTGAGCACAGGAAAATGTGATGAGAAAGGGAAAAGGATTGGGGAAGGAAACCCAAAAGGAAAGGAAATAAAATTAGATGCGATGGATGGAATATCGGATGGAAGAGAGGGAAATAAGTAGGAAACGAAGAACTGAGGAGAACTAGAGAAATTAGAGTGGAAAAGATAATGTAAGAGAGCAGAGGGGAGAGGGTAGACAGGAAGGATCAAGATAAAACTTTAATTTAAAAAAAGAAGAAAACTGAGGAAAGATATATATATATATATATATATATATATATATATATATATATATATATATATATATATATATATATATAATACAGTATAGATAGATAGATAGATAGAGATAGATAGATAGATAGACGTACAGTATATATATATATATATATATATATATATATATATATATATATATATATATATATTATATAAATACATATATATATATATATATATATATATATATATATATATATATATATATATATATATATATATATATATATATACAGTATATATATATATATATATATATATATATATATATATATATATATATATATATATACAGTATATATATATGAGCGAGTCAGAGACAGACAGACAGGCAGGTATTGGTGGCTGAACAGAATGAGAAACTTGTTAGAGAAAAAAAAAAAAAGGAAAATTGGAGAATTAGGATTAATGTCGCTGAGAATTACATCATCGTCATCATCATCATCATCATCCCCACCCATTATATTCCGTTTATTTTTAACTTGGCAGAACTGAACCACGCCCCAAACCTTAATGTCGAGCCTTGATTGGATGTTGTGAGGTTGAGAGTGACAGTAATTCTTCCAAATACAGTTAAATGAAATAGTGAAGAACCTCTCCTTTAAATTACTTGCGATAATAACCAATCAGCTGCAAAGGGGGCAGGCATTCTCGTCAAAAGTTTAACCCATTCACTACCAGGATTCATCTGAGGATATTCTTACAACCATCAGACGATTAATTTTACTGAGGGTGAATCATTAGAAGTGATGAGGTTACATAAAGCTTGACAGTCAAAGAAACAACCATCTTCCCTGTGTCGTCTGAAAAATTTACAACTGACGAAATACATTAGAAATCCTATTTTTACTTAAGACGTCTTTCCGAGGGTTCGATTTCTCCGCTATGTATTCGTCAACCTTTGGAACAATAATTGTGTCTGTCTACCTAACTCCTCCAATACAAAAAATAATCTCAAGCTAAATTCAATAGTCTGAAGCTGGCAAGAATTCGATGAAAATGTCATCGTAGTGAAGGAGTTAAAAGCGAATTATTACACATGGTGAGAGGGATCGGATATTTGTGAAATAAAGCACAAAAATTAGTGAAATTTCAGTGGAGTGGCCAGGAAATGTGACACAAGGGGAAAATTGTGAGGACGAAAAGGGAGTAAGAAAAAAATCCGCCCTCTTTTACACTACAGATTTACCGTATATATGTTCGCTTCTCATTCTTTATTCCATTTATTTATTTATCTGTTTTCTGCCATTCACCCATATTTTACTTCGCACTGCTATTTTCTACTTCAGGGTACGGGGATTGAGTTATCCCCGTACCCTGAAGATTGGGTTTATGAATGTGCGTGGATGTAGTACGATTGAGGCTAAAAGGGAGGAGATTGAGAGAATGTTTGTGAGAAGAAAGTTGGATGTGCTAGCTTTGAGTGAAACGAAGATGAAAGTGAAGGGTGAGTCTATGTTTGGAAGTGTGAAAGGAAGATTGTCAGGTGTTGATAGAGGAAGGGCAAGAGAAGGTGTGGCCTTGTTAGTGAGTCCGGAAGTACAGCAGTGTGTGATTGAATGAAAAGAGGTGTCATCGAGACTGATGTGGGTGAAAGCGAAATTTGAACGTGAGTTGTGGGTGTCTGTGAGTGCATGTGGGCCTGGTAGTGAAAGGGATGAAGAAGAGAGGGAGTCTTTCTGGAATGATATTGATGAGTGTCTGCAGAGTTTTGGAGCGAATGTGAATGTGGTAATGATGGCTAGGAGGGTTAGGTGTGGCAGGGAGGTTTTGAAAGTGAGTGAGTTGGATAAAAGAGAAAATGGTAGAGTATCAGGAGAAATTGAAAAATGAGTGGAATGCAGTGAAAGATCAGGAAAATGGCAGTGTGGAGGAGGAATGGCAGTTGTTTAAGAGTGCTGTGGTGGGGCATGCAGAAAAGGTGTGTGGTGTGAGACGTGTGGGTCGTGGTGTAAAAAAAGGATGGGAATCGTGGTGCGAGGAAATAAGTATGGCTGTGTCTGAGAACAGACATGCATATGAAGTGTGGCTGCAGAGAAAGGATGAGGTGTCATATGAAAGGTATAAGGAAAAGAGGAATAGGACGAGAAGTGCAGTGCGTGATGCTAAAGTGGCAGCAGATGAGAGGTGGGGTTGGCGGCTGACTGAGAATTTTCAACAGAATAAGAAAATGTTCTGGAAGGAGGTTAAAAGAGTGCGAAAGGGAGAGTCTGGGAAGAAAGAGCGGGTAAAAGCAGAGGATGAAAGGATGTTAAATGAGATGGATGCAGTAAGTAAGAGATGGGCAGAGTATTTTGAAAGATTGTTAAATGTAGAGGAGGAAAGGGTGGCTGAGATTGTGGCGGATTGAAGGGTGCAAGGAATAAATGTGTTGGGAGAGTTGAATGATTCTTTTATCACGAAGGAGGAAGTGGAGAAGGGAGTAAAGGAGATGAAAACAGGGAAAGCTGCAGGTATGGATGGGTGTGCTGTGGAATGCCTGAAGGGTGGTGGAGTGACTATTGTTGACTGGTTAGTAAGATTGTCGAATGTGTGCTTTGTGAAAGGTATGGTGCCAATTGACTGGGCAAGTGCTTGTGTGGTCCCATTGTATAAAGGCATGGGTGATAAGTATGATTGTACTAGCTTTAGGGGTATAAGTCTGTTGAGTGTTGTAGGTAAGGTGTATGGTAGAGTGTTAATTATGAGAGTTAGAGAGGGTACAGAGGGAGTGATTGGTGATGAGCGGTGTGGCTTTAGGAGAGGGAGGGGATGCATAGATCAGGTGTTCACTGTGAGACAAGTGTCTGAAAAGTAT